>NC_074667.1:77409158-77429158 GCF_029448725.1 Salvelinus fontinalis
AGGACAGTGTCCCCAATCACTGCCCTGGGGCATTGGGATATTTTTTAGACCAGAGGAAAGAGTGCTTCCTACTGGCATCAGCATCAGCCTCATGCAAACCGGCATTAGTTGTAAAAACACTGCCACTTAGTGTCATTCAAATGTATTATTTATTTTTTAAGTAAGATTTATTTTGACTTAAAAAAAAAAACTTTTATCTTTGACCATCATTCTATCTCTAATACAGCAACTCCACTCCCACTTGTCTCCAATTCCACATACCAACCCTCAGCTTACCACAGCCCATCCCATCTATCTCTGCTGGCCACCCACTTCGGGTTTCTACCCAACACATATCTTTCAACTATGCTGTGATGTTTAACGTACAATTTCAATCTATATAATTGAATAGAATCCACAGATTGCGAGTTGAAGATAAATACTTTTACTAAGAGTATTAGTAATTGACTGACCCGGTCTCTCCAGATCTCCTAACAATACCATTTCTAGAGTCAATTTTAGATCAATGCTATTCATTTTCAGCCATTCCTGAACCTGAGACCAGAAACAGGCTACCTGAGGGCAATACCAAAATAAATGGTCTATTGATTCTGTATCCTCACAACAAAATCTGCAGAGCTTCGATGATTTTATGCCCCAAATATTCAACATTTTGTTGGTGGAAAGAATTCTATATAATAATTTTAGCTGAAAAGCACGTAGTCTTGAATTTTGCGTTGTTTTATATATCGACTCATACACCCTGTACTATGGAATAGGTACATCAAAAATCTCTTCAATTATTTTGCAATCTGTATGGCACAGCTGTCAACATCCTGGTCCTAAAATGAAACTGGTATGCTTTCCTATTTATGCTATTTTTTTCCCCTCCGCCAGTTTTGATCCTTTATATTGGGCAGACAGACCAGTTCCCACTTATCATAATTAGGTTTTAGTCCAGAGAGTACAGAAAAGTTATCTAGATCTTAAATGAGACATTGCAGGGATCTAGCTTGTGGACTTAATATAAAACTTGAGTCATCGGCATACATGGACACCTTTGTTTTTAAGCCTTGGATATCTTATCCTCTAATGTTGTTATTGAATCTGATTTTATTAGCTAGCATTTAGATGGCCATAACAAATAGATATGGTGACAGAGGACACCCTTGTTTAACTCCTCTTCACAATTCAAAACTCTCTGAGAATTAGCCGTTATTTACTATTCTACACCTGGGTTGCAATACATTATTTTTACCCATTTTATAAGAGAATTACCGAAATTGAACAAATCCAGGAATTTATTAATAAAATTCAGTCTTACTTTATCAAATGCCTTTTCAAAATCCACTATAAATACCATTCCTGGCTTCTTATATGTTTCACGATGTTCTATTATTTCTAGGATATGCATATTCTTGATACCATTTGAAAGGAAACACTTTGAAGTTTGTGGAAATGTGAAATTAATGTAGGAGAATATAACACATTCAATCTGGTAAAAGATAATACAAAGAAAAAAACATGCATTTTTTGTTGTTGTACCATCATCTTTGAAATGCAAGAGAAAGGCCATAATGTATTACTCCAGCCCAGGTGCAATTTAGATTTTGGCCACTAGATGGCAGCAGTGTATGTGCAAAATATTAGACTGAACCAAGAAACCATTGTGTATCTGTTCAAAATGTTCTATCAAGACTGCCCAAATGTGCCTAATTGGTTTATTAATACATTTCCAAGTTCATAATTGTGCACTCTCCTCAAACAATAGCATGGTATTATTTCGCTGTAATACTGAACTGCTACTGTAAATTGGACAATGCAGTTAGATTAACAAGAATTTTAGATATGTCTATGTCCAGGGATTTTTTTAAATTTATTACTTACAACCTCATGCTAATCACATTATGTTAGCTCAACCGTCCTGCGGGGGGACACCGATCCCGTAGAGGTAATTAACCCACTGTTCCCCAGGCGCTGAAGACGAGGATGTCGATTATGGCAGACCCCCGCACCTCTCTGATTCAGAGGGGTCGGGTTAAAAGCAGAAGACACATTTCAGTTGAAGGCATTCAGTTATACAAGTGACTAGGTATCCCCCTTTTCTTTCCCAAATTACTAGAGCACACAAAAAATTATACAAAACTCGGCCTAAACATCAGCGCCACAGGTAACTTCCACAAAGACAAGGCAAGAAGGCCCTTCAATGCCATCAAAAGGAACATAAAATTCGACATACCAATTAGGATCTGGCTAAAAATACTTGAATCAGTTATAGAAGCCATTGCCCTTTATGGTTGAGGTCTGGGTTCCGCTCACCAACCAAGAATTCACAAAATGGGACAAACACCATATTGAAACTCTGCATGCAGAATTCTGCCAAAATATCCTCAGTGTACAACATCAGCTGTCTCAGCAGCTAACCAATCGCTGCAGCTGTACATAGCCCATCTGTAAATAGCCCACCCAATCTACCTACCTCATCCCCATATTGTTTTTAATTTACTTTTCTGCTCATAAGCACACCAGTGTTTCTACTTGCACATCATCATCTGCTCATCTATCACTCCAGTGTTAATTTGCTAAATTGTAATTACTTCGCTACTATGGCCACATGAAATGTATTGCCTACCTCCTCACGCCATTTGCACACACTGTATATAGACCAGATTTTTTTTTCTATTGTGTTATTGACTACGCTTGTTTATTCCATGTGTAACTCTGTGTTGTTTGTGTCGCACTGCTTTGCTTTATCTTGGCCAGGTCGCAGTTGTAAATGAGATCTTGTTCTCAACTAGCCTACCTGGTTAAATAAAGGTGAAATAAAATAAAATAAAATCAAAATAAACCTAAATCACCAAATAATGCATGCAGAGCAGAATTAGGCCGATACCTGCTAATTATCAAAATCCAGAAAAGAGACGTTAAATTCTACAACCACCTAAAAGGAAGCGATTCCCAAACCTTCCATTACAAAGCCATAGATGAACCTGCAGAAGAGTCCCCTAAGCAAGCTGGTCCTGGGCTCTGTTTACAAACACAAACACACCCCACAGAGCCCCAGGACAGTAGCACAATTAGAACTAACCAAATCATGAGAAAACAAAAAGATAATTACTTGACAAATTTAAAAGAATTTACAATAAAACAGAGCAAACTAGAATGCTATTTGGCCCTAAACAGAGAGTACACAGTGGCAGAATACCTGACCACTGTGACTGAACCAAACTTAAGGAAAGCTTTGACTATGTACAGACTCAGTGAGCATAGCCTCGCTATTGAGAAAGGCCGTCGTATGCAGACCTGGTTCTCAAGGGTAGACAGGCTATGTGCACACTGCCCACAAAATGAGGCGGAAACTGAGCTGCACTTCCTAACCTCCTGCCCAATGTATGACCATATTAGAGAGACATATTTTCCTCAGATTACACAGATCCACAAAGAATTCGAAAACAAATCCAATTTTGATAAACTCCCATATCTACTGGGTGAAATACCACAGTGTGCCATCACTGCAGCAAGATTTGTGACCTGTTGCCACCAGAAAAGGTCAACCAGTGAAGAACAAACACCATTGTAAATACAACCCATATTTATGATTATTTATTTTCCCTTTTGTACTTTAACTATTTGCACTGCGTTACAACATTGTAGAAATAATATGACATTTGAAACTTCTTTATTATTTTGGAACTTCTGTGAATGTAATGTTTAATGTTTAATTGTATTGTTTATTTCCCTTAAGTTTATTATCTACATCACATGGGGGAGACGAGGAGGATAGGAGTAGGGGAGGAGCTTGACTTTACTAAGTAGTTGGTTAACGCAAGAGGACAACGGCATTAGGCATTCTAGAAGGTTCCATGGCATTCACAGCGGGTCACACAGAATGGAATGGGGATTGTCAAATTCATGGGAAATATCTGCTTTCACTGCTGGATGAATGGTGCAGTTAAATGTCTTGAAAAATGAAATTGCATTTTTTTTAAATAAACTAAAGAATAATAATATTTTAGAATAATGTGTATTGATGCAAATAAGAAGTTCCTCTCTCAAACGTAATGATTTCCATGTAGTTTAGAGCAGAGGAATCCCAAAATTTGTGTGTCTTTGGGACACGTGTGTGTTCACAGCCTTGGGGGGTGTTGCCTGTGTATGTGGGTATGTTTGTGTATGGATGTTTGGCATGCACATGTGTGGTGTAGTAGTTCAGTTGAGAGAGAGAGGGTGGGGAGAGAGAGAAAGGGTGGAGAGAGATGGAGGGAGGGAGAGAGAGATGGAGAGAGATGGAGGGAGAGAGAGAGAGGTAAAGAGGAAGAAGAATTGAAAGAGAGAGAGGAGATGGAGGGGGGATGGAGAGTTATGGAGGCGGGAAGAGAGAGAGAGGGAGATGGAGGGAGGGAGAGAGATGGGGGATGGAGAGGGAGGGTAAGGGGAGAGCGAGATAAAGAGGGAGAAGGAGTGGGAGAGAGAGAGAGGGGGGAGGGAGAGAGATGGAGGGAGGGAGAGAGATGGGGGATGGAGAGGGAGGGTAAGGAGAGAGCGAGGTAAAGAGGGAGAAGGAGTGGGAGAGGAGAGATAGAGGGGGATGGAGAGAGATGGAGGGAGGGAGAGAGATGGGGGATGGAGAGGGAGAGGGAGAGTAAGGAGAGAGCGAGGTAAAGAGGGAGAGAGGGGGATGGAGAGAGATGGAGGGAGGGAGAGAGATGGGGGAGGGAGAGGGAGGGTAAGGAGAGAGCGAGGTAAAGAGGGAGAAGGAGTGGGAGAGGAGAGATAGAGGGGGATGGAGAGAGATGGAGGGAGGGAGAGAGATGGGGGAGGGAGAGGGAGGGTAAGGAGAGAGCGAGGTAAAGAGGGAGAAGGAGTGGGAGAGAGGGGGATGGAGAGAGATGGAGGGAGGGAGAGAGATGGGGGATGGAGAGGGAGAGGGAGGGTAAGGAGAGAGCGAGGTAAAGAGGGAGAAGGAGTGGGAGAGGAGAGAGATGGAGGGAGGGAGAGAGATGGGAGAAGGAGTGGGAGAGGAGAGAGATGGGAGAAGGAGTGGGAGAGGAGAGAGATGGGAGAAGGAGTGGGAGAGGAGAGATAGAGGGGGATGGAGAGGGATGGAGGGAGGGAGAGAGATGGGAGAAGGAGTGGGAGAGGAGAGATAGAGGGGGATGGAGAGGGATGGAGGGAGAGAGATGGGAGAAGGAGAGGGAGAGGAGAGATAGAGGGGGATGGAGAGGGATGGAGGGAGGGAGAGAGATGGGAGAAGGAGTGGGAGAGGAGAGATAGAGGGGGATGGAGAGAGATGGAGGGAGGGAGAGAGATGGTAGAAGGAGTGGGAGAGGAGAGAGATGGGGGATGGAGAGAGATGGGAGAAGGAGTGGGAGAGAGGGGGATGGAGAGAGATGGAGGGAGGGAGAGATATGGGAGAAGGAGTGGGAGAGGAGAGAGATGGGAGAAGGAGTGGGAGAGGAGAGCCGCTGACAGTAACAGAACCTCTTCTCTCTCTGGTCCACTAGGCCTTCAAATGATGGTGGCGAACTGGGAGGCAGCGGGAGGGAGCGGGAGAGAGAGGGAGAGGAGAGAGGGAGGGAGAGGAGAGAGGGAGGGAGAGGAGAGAGGGAGGGAGAGGAAAGAGGAAGGGAGGGAGAGGAGAGAGAGGAGGGAGAGAGAGGAGGGAGAGAGGGAGGGAGAGGAGAGAGGGAGGGAGAGGAGAGAGGGAGGGAGAGGAGAGAGGGAGGGAGGGAGAGGAGGGAGAGAGGGAGGGAGGGAGAGAGAGGAGGGAGGGAGGGAGGGAGGGAGGGAGGGAGAGGAGACAGTGGGAGGGAGAGGAGAGAGTGGGAGGGAGAGGAGAGAGTGGGAGGGAGAGAGAGAGAGGGAGGGATGGAGGGTAGGAGGGAGAGAGAGTGAGGGAGTCAGGCTGCTTACGTCTCATGTGGTAGATATTAAAAATAAAGCGGGTGGTAATGGGAAACAGGTGAGGACACACACACACTGGATTCGTATGCCACAGTGATCTGTGCTCATTTCCTGTTGTGTTATCTTAGGTCCTGGTACTGAACAGGGTCTACAGACTACATATTATAGTTAGTGGATGTATGGGGGGGGGGGGGGGGGGGGGGGGTGATAGACTAGACAGGATAAAAGCAAAGTGAAACACTATCCGTGTGTGATGAAGAAGAGAGAAGAGGAGATCACTTGCCTAGCTACTACCTCTGGGTTTATTGTCTTCAGATCACAATTTGCATTGACTTGCATTGAGAGGGTTGGCTGATCATCAGGTTAAATGGGTATGCCATCAATTATCTATATCATCCATCATCTTGGTTATTTTTATTATTTAATTCAACCTTTATTTAACTAGGTCATGGCACAATGTATTACGTATATAGGCCTTCATGGCTTCATTTCAATCTCATTTAATGTGTATATATTATTTAGTTTTTTTTACGTTCAAGTGAGGTTAACAAGCAAATCTAAATGATTTAATTAAATTCATATTTGTAGTTTAACCATAAGTCTTTATCCCTTCTTCTGTCAAGAGGTCTGTGTTTTAAATGCTGTTTTCATTAGCCAGTACGTCATTCACATCGACAGGCAGATGTAAAGATTACACCTCAAATCTTGGAACGTGCGTATTTGTGCACGTGTGTGTGTGTGTGTGTGTGTGTGCGTGATTGAGTGTGTGTGTGTGTGTGTTCTCTCATGGAAGGATGACTCACACGGTGTCGTCCTCCTCTCTGAAGACTGAAAGACAAGAGCAGGCACTGTTTATTATTACCTCTGGTTGCCATGGCCACCGTGCGTTTGGGTTCCGTCGTTAGAACATTCTGATGTTCCCGAGGTTCTGTCCTCTCTTCTCTCTTCATCTCCACCTACTTCATGTGAACACATACTCCAATTTAACCTCCTGTAGACTCCGTAGAGAAGGCGAGAAGTTAATTAATACACAGTCCACTTAATTTCCACAGCTTTTATGTGATAAGCTATTACATTTTATTGCTGGAACAATTATTTCCGACTTCCATGCAGTGGAATTGGAAGGAGCCTCATGTACACACACACACATGCACACTCCTCGGCTCCACACACACACATGCACACTCCTCGGCTCCACACACACACATGCACACTCCTCGGCTCCTCACACACACATGCACACTCCTCGGCTCCTCACACACACATGCACACTCCTTACCACATTGCGTGTCACAGCAGAGAGATAAGAATCCAGAGCCAGAGGGAGGGAGTTGGCCGGCAGAGCTTCTGATTCTTGAACAGACCTCAGCAAACCCAGTCCCACACCCTGACTACAGGAAGTAGAGTCTGTCCTCACCAGACCCAGTCCCACACCCTGACTACAGGAAGTAGAGTCTGTCCTCACCAGACCCAGTCCCACACCCTGACTACAGGAAGTAGAGTCTGTCCTCACCAGACCCAGTCCCACACCCTGACTACAGGAAGTAGAGTCTGTCCTCACCAGACCCAGTCCCACACCCTGACTACAGGAAGTAGAGTCTGTCCTCACCAGACCCAGTCCCACACCCTGACTACAGGAAGTAGAGTCTGTCCATCTTCTGTCCTTGTTTTTCTTCCTCTGTGGAAATGACCAGGTGCCCATTATTTTGGCTACCTTGGCTAGAAGAGATCTCAGTGACTTTGAAAGACGGGTCTCAAGGGAGCACAGGGGGTTTAAAGGCTGTGTGTGTGTGTGTGTGTGTGTGTGTGTGTGTGTGTGTGTGTGTGTGTGTGTGTGTGTGTGTGTGTGTGTGTGTGTGTGTGTGTGTGTGTGTGTGTGTGTGTGTGTGTGTGTGTGTGTGTGTGTGTGTTAGTCACCAGATCTCAACCCAATTGAACACTTATGGGAGATTCTGGAGCAGCGACAGCGTTTTCCACCACCATCGACAAAACACCAAATGATGAAATTTCTCGTGGAAGAATGGTGTCACATCCCTCCAATGGAGTTCCAGACACTTGTAGAATCTATGCCAAGGTGCACTGAAGCTGTTCTGGCTCATGGTGGCCCAATGCCTTATTAAGACACTATGTTGGCGTTTCCTTTATTTTGGCAGGTACCTATTTGTTTTGTCACTCAATGTCTCTTTCTGTCTCTCTCTCTCAGTCTCTGCACACTAAGAAAAGAGGGTTCCTCAAGGGTTCTTTGGGAAAGGTGATGGTTCTATGTGGAACCATAATGAGCCCTTTAATGCTTCTTTGCGATTCACGAAAGGTGATAGTGACAGTTAAAATGTAGGGACGGTGGCTCATTAGCTTTTTGTAGGTCGTGGTTTGCACACAGCTCTTTTTGACAGTGTCATTCCAGTTTTTCCAATCTGTTGTGTCATGCCATTACATATTATCTATGACTATGGCCAGTGATCGTGTCTTGTGAAAGACTCACATATGGCCTTGTGTCAATTGAGAACTGTTGACTTAATCAGTGGTTCTCAATTCTATCCTCAGGGACCCCCAGCTGTTACAGAACTAGCACACCTGATTCAACTTGTCAATTAACACAATAATAATACCAATGGGATTTTAACAATACAATATGGCTAACCAGAATGAAAGAAACCTGTATGGTTCTTCCAAAAAGGCTCTGCAAAGAACCTTTGATATTGAGAAAGGTTCCAGGGTCTCTTCTGGACCAAAACGGGGCTTAGGTGGGGTGTGTGGTTGGGGTTTGGCCAATGGTGTCGTCGCTGACCGAAAATTTTAGGCCCTCATGTTGGACGTAGTGAAAAATATTGCTGTTTTAAAGCTAATTTCCTGCAATTTTACAAATTTTGCCATGGCTTATGTTATCTGAGTGACTCAAACATTATAACAAAAGCCAAAGTTAGTTCTCAAAGATGATCTTATTGAAAAATATAAAGGTCCATTATCTTTTCTACATACTTTATATCTGGTTTTAGTCGTTTCATTTTACCCCAACAAAAAAAATCCCATCCCAAAAATGTATTATATTTTTTACTGTTTGGACACACTTGAGCAGCAAGACTTTTCTATGCAGACTAAAACCTGGGTTCTTTATAGAACCTTATGAAATGGTTCTTTATAGAACCTTAGGAAAGGGTTCTTTATAGAACCTTAGGAAATGGTTCTTTATAGAACCTTAGGAAATGGTTCTTTATAGAACCTTAGGAAAGGGTTCTTTATAGCACCTTAGGATAGGGTTCTTTATAGAACCTTAGGATAGGGTTCTTTATAGAACCTTAGGAAATGGTTCTTTATAGCACCTTAGGAAAGGGTTCTTTATAGCACCTTAGGATAGGGTTCTTTATAGAACCTTAGGAAATGGTTCTTTATAGAACCTTAGGAAAGGGTTCTTTATAGCACCTTAGGATAGGGTTCTTTATAGAACCTTAGGAAATGGTTCTTTATAGAACCTTAGGAAAGGGTTCTTTATAGAACCTTAGGAAAGGGTTCTTTATAGCACCTTAGGATAGGGTTCTTTATAGAACCTTAGGAAATGGTTCTTTATATAACCTTAGGAAATGGTTCTTTATAGAACCTTAGGAAATGGTTCTTTATAGAACCTTAGGAAAGGGTTCTTTATAGGACCTTAGGAAAGTGTTCTTTATAGCACCTTAGGATAGGGTTCTTTATAGCACCTTAGGATAGGGTTCTTTATAGCACCTTAGGATAGGGTTCTTTATAGCACCATAGGATAGGGTTCTTTATAGCACCTTAGGATAGGGTTCTTTATAGCACCTTAGGATCGGGTTCTGTATAGCACCTTAGGATAGGGTTCTTTATAGCACCTTAGGATAGGGTTCTTTATAGCACCTTAGGATAGGGTTCTTTATAGCACCTTAGGATAGAGTTCTTTATAGCACCATAGGATAGGGTTCTTTATAGCACCTTAGGATAGGGTTCTTTATAGCACCTTAGGATAGGGTTCTTTATAGCACCTTAGGATAGAGTTCTTTATAGCACCTTGGGATAGGGTTCTTTATAGCACCTTAGGAAAAGGTTCTTTATAGCACCTTAGGATAGGGTTCTTTATAGCACCTTAGGAAAAGGTTCTTTATAGCACCTTGGGACAGGGTTCTTTATAGCACCATACAGGTTACATTTAGAACTTTATGAGCATGGTTCTTTATAGAACTTTCAAATATAGGCTCTAATACAGCACCAAAAAGGGATCCGCTATGGTAACAAGCCAAAAAAACAGATTTGTTACACTATTTAGAACCATTTGTTTTTAGTATGTGGCTTTGTCTCACTTTTATACGCATATCCTTTTCGTACTACTGTAGTTCATATTGTGATTCACTTTTTCAGTGAACAATAGTAAAAATAGTACCTTTTAATATGTTGTTGGGTACAAAACGAGTAGCTGTTTGAGACAAAGTCATTCCATGATCGCACCCCACTTAAATCAGACCAAATCAGCACACAGGTTATCATAAAGTAATCATAGATCATTTACAAGGTGTTTATAGAGTAATGTTCGAAGTGACACACATGACTAGACATGTTACTAGGTGTTTACAGAGTAATGTCGTAAGCAAAAAGACACACACACACACACACACACACACACACACACACACACACACACACACACACACACACACACACACACACACACACACACACACACACACACACACACACACACGCGTGACAACTAACTGCCACAAGCACAGTCACCCCAAACAAGTCATACATTGAGTTTTGTTCTGTTCAGTCAACCAGTTCATCGTTAGCAACGTCAGACGTAAGGTATTGTACAGACACGCGACTAAGTGGCAGTAGATGGGGACATCAATCCGCTGTGGGTTAGAGGTCACTGTGGAGAGGCGTTATGTATGAAGCCATGTCCACAAGATTCCTGCTGCTTACTACAACCGACTGTAGAGCGGCTCCACGAGGGGCCAAAAGGGGGGCTTAGTGCACTTCGTTGAAACTTGTGCCCCTTCAGTTGTAGCAAAATGTGTATCCGCTGCGCTGTCAGCACAATGGACAGAGCGCACCGTGGTGTGTGTAGGGGGGGCTAGGATAAACCACTTGGGCGGTTAGGTATGACTCCATTTGGTTTCCATAAAAAGCGGGGGAGAAACGCTTCTCATCTGTGGTAGGCTAAGTAAATAACGTGATAAGCCTCCACCTGTAATCTTTGATTTTGATTTTTAAGGGCGGGGTCAACTTTACCATTGAAGCTGCGTCACCTAACTCTGCCTCAAGCCCCACACCATACAAAGTTGAGTACAAAGTACAATGTTTACAGCTAGCTAAGTAGTTATCTTCTTAGCTAGCTGTAAAAAGCGTTAGTGTCATTAGCCTTAGTCTATTTAGCCACTGCCACAATGGATATCAAAAATTGGCTTCGCCAAAGTACCGAAACAAAGCTGAAGGACAGTGATGAGCAGCAGCATCAAACCACTGAGGCCGCTGCCAAGCCCAGCAGCGGTGATGCTGCCGAGCCCGGCAGCGGTGATGCTGCCGAGCTCCAGCTAGCTCCGTGTGCAGAGCCTGCCACCTCTTCCACCAGCAGCACCAGGATAATGGTTCCACAGTCCCCTCCACCTCCGACGGTTCCTGACGATCTTGGAACAGAGGAGCCAGCCAAGGTTAGCCTAGAATCCTACTCTAGCCACAGGTTTTCTTTCCAAAAACGTTAATTTAATAGCAACTGGTTCATAGGAAGAGAGTGGCTGGAACACTCGGTTACTGCAGATGCGGCATTTTGTTTGCCATGCAGAAAAGGCCTTCACCCAAGCTGGTTATTCTAACTGGAAGCATGCTATTGGTAGTACCAAAGGATTGGCTAGGCACGCATCAAGCAAAGAGCATTTGAAATGCACTGCACTGTGGGAAGAAAAACAAGTCTGGGTATGGGTACTGAGGTGTCAACACTTGTTAATGATGGGCAGCTGGCAAGAAATCGTATGTACAGTGCATTCGGAAAGTATTCAGACCCCTTGACTTTTTTCCACACTTTGTTACGTTACAGCCTTGCTCAAAAATGTATGGAAGCCACTCCTCAATAAAAGGCACATGACAGCCCGCTTGGAGTTTGCCAAAAGGAACCTAAAGTACTCAGACCATGAGAAACAAGATTCTCTGGTCTGATGAAACCAAGGTTGAACTCTTTGGCCTGAATGCCAAGCGTCACGTCTGGAGGAAACCTGGCACCATCCCTACGGTGAAGCATGGTGGCGGCAGCATCATGCTGTGGGGATGTTTTTCAGCGGCAGGGACTTGGAGACTAGACAGGATCGAGGGAAAGATGAATGGAGCAAAGTACAGAGAGATCCTTGATGAAAACCTGCTCCAGAGCACTCAGGACCTCATACTGGGGTGAAGGTTTACCTTCCAACAGGACAACGACCCTAAGCACACAGCCAAGAGCAGGAGTGGCTTCGGGACAAGTCTCTGAATGTCTTTGAGTGGCCCTGCGGCGGTCCCCATCCAAATTGCAAGCGCTTGAGAGGATCTACAAAGAAGAATGGGGGAATCTCCCCAAATGCATGTGTGCCAAGCTTGTAGCTTCATACCAAGAAGACTTTGGCTGCAATCGCTGCCAAAGGTGTTTCAACAAAGTACTGAGTAAAGGGTCTGAATACTTATGGAAATGTGATATTTCAGTTTTTCATTTTGAATTTATTTCTAAAGATTTCTAAAAACCTGTTTTTTGTTTTGTCATTGTGGGTTATTGTGTGTAGATTGATGAGGAAATAAAACAATTTAATATGTTTTAGAGTGAGGCAAAATGTGTTAAAAGGGAAGGGGTCTGAATATTTTCAGAATGCTCTGTACATGCGAGGACTCATTTTCCTTTTTGAGAAACGTGTCCAGTCAGCGCAGAAGAAGAAGCTACACCTGAGGAAAGCTCAACTAATCCCACTGGTATTTGAGGGGGATTTTACAAGAAGATTTCCAGGAGAATAGAGAATGATTGATTACTCATTTCAACTTTTATGTTTATTGTCATATAGTGTGATTCAAACTATACTGAACAAATTTATGAATGCAACATGTAAAGTGTTGGTCCCATGTTTCATGAGCTGAAGTGAAATATCCCAGAAATCTTCCACACGCACAAAAAGCTTATTTCTCTCAAAGGTTTTGCACGAATTAGTTTGGATCCCTTTTAGTGAGCATTTCTCTTTTGCTAAGGTTATCCATCCACCTGTGGCATATCAAGAACCTGATTAAAAAGCATTATCATTACACAGGTGCACCTTGTGCTGGGGACAATAAAAGGCCACTCTAAACCACACTATGCCACATGTGTCTCAAGTTTTGAGTGAGTGTGCAATTGGCATGCTGACTGCAGGAATGTCCACCAGAACTGTTGCCAGAGAATGTTATGTTAATTTCTCTACCATAAGCAACCTCCAACATCGTTTTGGCAGTACGTCCGACGGTCTTACAACCTCAGACCACGTGTAACCACGCCAGCCCAGGACCTCCACATCCGGCTTCTTCACCTGCAGCATCGTCTAAGACCAGCCTCCCGGACAGCTGATGAAACTGTGGGTTTGCACAACCGAAGAATTTCTGCACAAGCTGTCAGAGACCGTCTCAGGGAAGCTCATCAAGATCCTCCGTCGTCCTCACCAGGGTCTTAACCTGACTGTTCCAGTTCCCGCCAATATCCAGCAACTTCGCACAGCCATTGAAGAGGAGTGGGAGAACTATGCGAAGGAGATGTGTCGCACTGATGGTGACACCAGATACGGATTGGTTTTCTGATTGCATGAGTTGAATTTGATTCACAGAAGTGTGTTGTGCCATATCACAACGTGTTGCTGAACCCTTGAGCTCCATGATTCTCCATGTTTGAAGCGGGCTTATAGGCCTATTTGTTTGGCAAAGCAGCTGTGCATGGCTGCATCTCACTGTAGTAGGCTGGATGGAGGCTGTAGGCTGCATCTCACTGTAGTAGACTGGAGGCTGTAGGCTGCATCTCACTGTAGTAGGCTGTAGACTGCACCTCACTGTAGTAGACTGTAGACTTCATCTCACTGTAGTAGACTGTAGACTGTATCTCATTGTAGTAGACTGTAGACTGCATCTCACTGTAGTAGGCTGTAGACTGCACCTCACTGTAGTAGACTGTAGACTTCATCTCACTGTAGTAGACTGTAGACTGTATCTCATTGTAGTAGACTGGAGGCTGTATCTCACTGTAGTAGGCTGCATCTCACTGTAGTAGACTGTAGACTGCATCTCACTGTAGTAGACTGTAGACTGCATCTCACTGTAGTAGACTGTAGACTGCATCTCACTGTAGTAGACTGTAGACTGCATCTCACTGTAGTAGACTGCAGGCTGCATCTCACTGTAGGAGGCTGCATCTCACTGTAGTAGACTGTAGACTGCATCTCACTGTAGTAGACTGTAGACTGCATCTCACTGTAGTAGACTGTAGGCTGCATCTCACTGTAGTAGGCTGTAGACTGCATCTCACTGTAGTAGGCTGTAGACTGCATCTCACTGTAGTAGGCTGTAGACTGTAGACTGCATCTCACTGTAGTAGACTGGAGACTGCATCTCACTGTAGTAGGCTGTAGACTGTAGCTCACTGTAGTAGACTGTAGACTGCATCTCACTGTAGTAGACTGTAGACTGCATCTCACTGTAGTAGACTGGAGACTGCATCTCACTGTAGTAGGCTGTAGACTGTAGCTCACTGTAGTAGACTGTAGACTGCATCTCACTGTAGTAGGCTGTAGACTGCATCTCACTGTAGTAGGCTGTAGACTGTAGACTGCATCTCACTGTAGTAGACTGGAGACTGCATCTCACTGTAGTAGGCTGTAGACTGTAGCTCACTGTAGTAGACTGTATGTTGCATCTCACTGTAGTAGACTGTAGACTGCATCTCACTGTAGTAGACTGTATGCTGCGTCTCACTGTAGTAGACTGTAGGCTGCATCTCACTGTAGTAGGCTGTAGACTGCATCTCACTGTAGTAGGCTGTAGACTGCATCTCATTAAAAGTAGACTGGAGGCTGCATCTCACTGTAGTAGGCTGTAGACTGTAGCTCACTGTAGTAGACTGTATGTTGCATCTCACTGTAGTAGGCTGTAGACTGTATCTCACTGTAGTAGACTGTAGACTGCTTCTCACTGTAGTAGACTGTATGCTGCGTCTCACTGTAGTAGACTGTAGGCTGCATCTCACTGTAGTAGACTGTAGACTGTATCTCACTGTATTAGACTGTAGACTGTATCTCACTGTAGTAGACTGTAGACTGTAGACTGCATCTCACTGTAGTAGACTGTAGACTGTATCTCACTGTATTAGACTGTAGACTGTATCTCACTGTAGTAGACTGTAGGCTGTAGGCTGCATCTCACTGTAGTAGACTGTAGACTGTATCTCACTGTATTAGACTGTAGACTGCATCTCACTGTAGTAGACTGTAGGAGGCTGCATCTCATTGTATTAGACTGTAGACTGTAGACTGTATCTCACTGTAGTAGACTGGAGGCTGCATCTCACTGTAGTAGACTGTAGACTGTAGACTGCATCTCACTGTAGTAGACTGGAGACTGCATCTCACTGTAGTAGGCTGTAGACTGTAGCTCACTGTAGTAGACTGTATGTTGCATCTCACTGTAGTAGGCTGTAGACTGTATCTCACTGTAGTAGACTGTAGACTGCTTCTCACTGTAGTAGACTGTATGCTGCGTCTCACTGTAGTAGACTGTAGGCTGCATCTCACTGTAGTAGACTGTAGACTGTATCTCACTGTATTAGACTGTATCTCACTGTAGTAGACTGTATCTCACTGTAGTAGACTGTAGACTGCATCTCACTGTAGTAGACTGTAGACTGTATCTCACTGTAGTAGACTGTATCTCACTGTAGTAGACTGTAGACTGCATCTCACTGTAGTAGACTGTAGACTGTATCTCACTGTAGTAGACTGTAGACTGCATCTCACTGTATTAGACTGTAGACTGTAGACTGTATCTCACTGTAGGAGGCTGCATCTCACTGTAGTAGACTGTAGACTGCATCTCACTGTAGTAGACTGTAGACTGCATCTCACTGTAGTAGACTGTAGACTGCATCTCACTGTAGTAGACTGTAGACTGCATCTCACTGTAGTAGACTGTAGGCTGCATCTCACTGTAGTAGACTGTAGGCTGCATCTCACTGTAGTAGACTGTAGACTGTAGCTCACTGTAGTAGACTGTAGACTGCATCTCACTGTAGTAGACTGTAGACTGTAGGCTGCATCTCACTGTATTAGACTGTAGACTGTAGACTGCATCTCACTGTAGTAGACTGTAGACTGTAGACTGCATCTCACTGTAGTAGACTGTAGACTGTAGGCTGCATCTCACTGTATTAGACTGTAGACTGTAGACTGCATCTCACTGTAGTAGACTGTAGACTGTAGACTGCATCTCACTGTAGTAGACTGTAGACTGCATCTCACTGTAGTAGACTGCATCTCACTGTAGTAGACTGTATGCTGCATCTCACTGTATTAGACTGTAGACTGTAGGCTGCATCTCACTGTAGTAGACTGTAGACTGCATCTCACTGTAGTAGACTGTATCTCACTGTAGTAGACTGGAGGCTGCATCTCACTGTAGTAGACTGTAGACTGTATCTCACTGTAGTAGACTGTAGACTGCATCTCACTGTAGTAGACTGTAGACTGCATCTCACTGTAGTAGACTGTAGGAGGCTGCATCTCACTGTAGTAGACTGTAGACTGCATCTCACTGTAGTAGACTGTAGACTGCATCTCACTGTAGTAGACTGTAGACTGCATCTCACTGTAGTAGACTGTAGACTGCATCTCACTGTAGTAGACTGCAGGCTGCATCTCACTGTAGGAGACTGCATCTCACTGTAGTAGACTGTAGACTGCATCTCACTGTAGTAGACTGTAGACTGCATCTCACTGTAGTAGACTGTAGACTGCATCTCACTGTAGTAGACTGTAGACTGCATCTCACTGTAGTAGACTGTAGACTGCATCTCACTGTAGTAGACTGTAGACTGCATCTCACTGTAGTAGACTGTAGACTGCATCTCACTGTAGTAGACTGTAGACTGCATCTCACTGTAGTAGACTGTAGACTGCATCTCACTGTAGTAGACTGCAGGCTGCATCTTACTGTAGTAGACTGTAGACTGCATCTCACTGTAGTAGACTGTAGACTGCATCTCACTGTATTAGACTGTAGACTGCATCTCACTGTAGTAGACTGTAGACTGCATCTCACTGTAGTAGACTGTAGACTGCATCTCACTGTAGTAGACTGTAGACTGCATCTCACTGTAGTAGGCTGTAGACTGTAGACTGCATCTCACTGTAGTAGACTGCAGGCTGCATCTTACTGTAGTAGACTGTAGACTGCATCTTACTGTAGTAGACTGTAGACTGCATCTCACTGTAGTAGACTGTAGACTGCATCTCACTGTAGTAGACTGTAGACTGCATCTCACTGTAGTAGACTGTAGACTGCATCTCACTGTATTAGACTGCAGGCTGCATCTCACTGTAGTAGACTGCAGGCTGCATCTCACTGTAGTAGACTGTAGACTGTAGGCTGTATCTCACTGTAGTAGACTGTAGACTGCATCTCACTGTAGTAGACTGTAGACTGTAGGCTTCATCTCACTGTAGTAGACTGTAGACTGCACCTCACTGTAGGTGACTGGAGGCTGGAGGCTCCATCTCACTATTTTCATTATAGACTACAAGATAGTCTCTGCTGAGCAGAGACTGTCTGCCAATTCAAAAGCACTTAATGATCCCGGAGTCTCGGTATTTGAACGTTATGTTTATTGTGGTATAGTGTGATATAAGCAGATTTCAATATAATTTCATTGCAAGAACCCCCCCCCCCCAAAAAAAAAAACGATGTCAATGCCCTCTTAGTCACTTTATCCTGGCGCCGTGACTGCTGTTGGGTAGAGTGAACTATAAATGACTTCTAGAACTCTAGAACTGACTATATGAGATCTCAGTTTGTAGCCATGTTCTCCAGATTCCTACGGTTTAGTCCTTAGTCAGATCTGGAGCTCTTAACTATTGTTAAAACGTTTAATCCTACACGTTGCTTTGATGTGACAGAAGATTTTCACCACTCTATCGCTCTGGCACATACCCTCTAAACCTGCTGTTTCGGAAGATCTTTCAAATACTACAAAATCATCTGTTTGATTTTGACAATTAAATGTTTAATAGTAGACGAAGCAAGGTCTGTGTGCAGTTCTATAATATTTTAGTGATGATTGAAATCACATGTAAAATAAGGAGAACAGGACAAACAGCCATAAACAGCCACAGATGTTTGACTAAACAGAATCGCTTGTTCTTTCAAGCTACCTCAGGGTTTTGTATTAGGTTTTTGTTTACTCATGTTGTGTAGTCTTTTCCGCAAACACAAATACAAACCTGTAAATGACACCTATAAATTAAAACTGTAAATGAAACCAGTAAATGAAACCAATAAATGAAACCAGTATATTTAACCAGTAAATGAAACCTATAAATTAAACCGGTAAATTAAACCGGTAAATGAAAGTGTAAAAGTATAGTCAACTGCCTCTTAAAATAAATATTGAACATTGCGACAACTGTTCGTGGTTTCCAAGGGAACAACAAAGAAACTATATGGAAGGGACATTTGCATATTTTAATCAAACTCATCTACCAGCCTACAAGTGAGTGTTTTTAATGGAACACTTGATGTGGTGAAAGATGAACAATACAAGGCTCTCATACATACGGTACGTACAAACACCAACACATGAAGCTAGCTACACACCAACACCAATACTGTTTCAACACAAGACAAACCAATTAAGGTGTGAAAGAGTTCTGTTTCATTACCGCTGGGATTCTCTCTCTGTTTCATTACCGCTGGGATTCTCTCTCTGTTTCATTACCACTGGGATTCTCTCTCTGTTTCATTACCGCTGGGATTCTCTCTCTGTTTCATTACCACTGGGATTCTCTCTGTTTCATTACCGCTGGGATTCTCTCTCTGTTTTCTGTTTCATTACCGCTGGGATTCTCTTTCTGTTTCATTACCGCTGGGATTCTCTCTGTTTCATTACCGCTGGGATTCTCTCTCTGTTTTCTGTTTCATTACCGCTGGGATTCTCTTTCTGTTTTCTGTTTCATTATCGCTGGGATTCTCTCTGTGTTTCATTACCGCTGGGATTCACTTTCTGTTTCATTACCGCTGGGATTCACTTTCTGTTTCATTACCGCTGGGATTCACTTTCTGTTTCATTACCGCTGGGATTCTCTCTGTTTCATTACCGCTGGGATTCTCTCTCTGTTTTCTGTTTCATTATCGCTGGGATTCTCTCTGTGTTTCATTACCGCTGGGATTCACTTTCTGTTTCATTACCGCTGGGATTCTCTCTCTGTTTCATTACCGCTGGGATTCTCTCTCTGTTTCATTACCGCTGGGATTCTCTCTCTGTTTCATTACTGCTGGGATTGTCTTTCTGTTTCATTACTGCTGGGATTCTCTCTGTTTCATTACCGCTGGGATTCTCTCTGTGTTTCATAACCGCTGGGATTCTCTCTCTGTTTTCTGTTTCATTACCGCTGGGATTCTCTCTCTGTTTTCTGTTTCATTACCGCTGGGATTCTCTCTCTGTTTCATTACCGCTGGGATTCTCTCTCTGTTTCATTACCGCTGGGATTCTCTCTCTGTTTCATTACCGCTGGGATTCTCTCTCTGTTTCATTACCACTGGGATTCTCTCTCTGTTTCATTACCGCTGGGATTCTCTTTCTGTTTCATTACCGCTGGGATTCTCTCTGTGTTTCATTACCGCTGGGATTCTCTCTCTGTTTCATTACCGCTGGGATTCTCTTTCTGTTTCATTACCGCTGGGATTCTCTCTCTGTTTCATTACTGCTGGGATTCTCCCTGTTTCATTACCGCTGGGATTCTCTTTCTGTTTCATTACCGCTGGGATTCTCTCTGTGTTTCATTACCGCTGGGATTCTCTTTCTGTTTCATTACCGCTGGGATTCTCTCTCTGTTTCATTACCGCTGGGATTCTCTCTGTTTCATTACTGCTGG
>NC_074667.1:77434158-77444242 GCF_029448725.1 Salvelinus fontinalis
GTTCAACCTTCAATGTTATGTCATAATTACGTAAAATTCTGGCAAATTAGTTCGCAATGAGCCAGGCGGCCCAAACTGTTGCATATACCCTGACTCTGCGTGTAATGAACGCAAGAGAAGTGACAATTTCACCTGGTTAATATTCCCTGCTAACCTGGATTTGTTTTAGCTAAATATGCAGGTTTAAAAAATATATACTTCTGTGTATTGATTTTAAGAAAGGCATTGATGTTTGTGGTTAGGTACAGTCGTACAACGATTGTGCTTTTTTCGCAAATGCGCTTTTGTTAAATCATCCCCCGTTTGGCGAAGTTGGCTGTCTTTGTTAGGAAGAAATAGTCTTCACACAGTTCGCAACGAGCCAGGCGGCCCAAACTGCTGCATATACCCTGACTCTGTTGCAAGAGAAGTGACACCATTTCCCTAGTTAAAAGAAATTCATGTTAGCAGGCAATATTAACTAAATATGCAGGTTTAAAAATATATACTTGTGTATTGATTTTAAGAAAGGCATTGATGTTTATGGTTAGGTACATGTTGCAACGACAGTTCTTATATCGCGAATGCGCACCGCATCGATTATATGCAACACAGGACAGGCTAGATAAACTAGTAATATCATCAACCATGAGTGGTTAACTAGTGATTATGATTGATTGATTGATTGTTTTTTATAAGATAAGTTTAATGCTAACTAGCAACTTACCTTGGCTTCTTACTGCATTCGCGCAACAGGCAGGCTCCTCGTGAGGCAGGTGGTTAGAGCGTTGGACTAGTTAACTGTAAGGTTGCAAGATTGAATCCCTGAGCTGACAAGGTAAAAATCTTTCGTTCTGCCCCTGAACAAGGAAGTTAACCCACCGTTCCTAGGCCGTCATTGAAAATAAGAATGTGTTCTTAACTGACTTGCCTAGTTAAATAAAGGTGTAAAAAAAAATATTAAAAAAAATATTTAAACAAATCTGCCAAATCGGTGTCCAAAAATACCGATATCCGATTGTAATGAAAACTTGAAATCGACCCTAATTAATCGGCCATTCTGATTTAATCAGTCAACCTCTATTCTATATCTATCTGAGAAGGACAATGTTAACCCACTCAGCAAAACGAACTATACATATTATTCAGGATTTAGAAAGGGATACCAGCTGAAATCGGTCTACAGTGAAAAGGCTCTACTGTCGTAAGCTGTCACTGCATTGAATTGGATAACGGTATAATACAACCATTTCCTTTCGATAATAGAATCCTTTTGCAAACCATCTATTTTAGTTTGAATCGAGTAACCTGAGTCTGCATTCTCTTACATTGAAGGACTATGTTTCACCTTCTCTGTTTGCTCTCTGCACACCAACCTATGGGCTCTGGAGACTGTTTTCCTTGCCCTGTGTTTTTAGTTATTGGCTAGCATGAAGTGAAGAAGCTCTCCTAGTAATTAATGGCTACAATGATGCAATGGAGGCATTGGAGGAGGGGTCAGGGAGGTCTTTACTCTAGTCTTCAATGAATACCAGATGTCTCCCTGCCTGGCCCGGGTCTGGTCTCTCTACAGTTCAGTTGTTCTCAAACACTTACAGTGGGGTCACCCTGTATACCAAGACTGTGTCCCAGATAACACCCTATTCCCTACGTTGTGCACTACTTTTGACCAGAACGTTGCCAAAGCACTCTGAAGCCCAGTCCCCCAGCAGTCCCCCAACAGTCCGCCAGCATTCCCCCAACAGTCCCCCAGCAGTCCCCCAACAGTCCCCCAGCAGTCCCCCAACAGTCCCCCAACAGTCCCCCAGCAGTCCCCCAACAGTCCGCCAGCATTCCCCCAAAACTCCCCCAACAGTCCCCCAGCAGTCCCCCAACAGCCCGCCAGCAGTCCCCCAACAGTCCCCCAGCAGTCCCCCAACAATCCACCAGCAGTCCCTCGGCAGTCCCCCGGCAGTCCCCTGGCAGTCCCCCAGCTGTCCCACAACAGTCCCTCAACAGTCCCCCAGCAGTCCCCCAGCAGTCCTTCGGCAGTCCCCCAGCTGTCCCACAACAGTCCCCCAACAGTCCCCCAACAGTCCCCCAGCAGTCCCCCAACAGTCCCCCAGCAGTCCCCCAGAGCCCTACTCCAGTAAATAATAACCACCCCTTAATGGTTTAGAAGTCTTTCAATAACCATAATACTCTCATGTTGAATGACCTCACAGAGAGGCAGACAGACAGGCTGAGCTGTGCTGGGACAGGAGGGTAAATATATGCCTGGCGGCAGCGCTGCTTTTCAAAAGAGTCGACTGTTGTTGAACTAAAGCCTTCAACAAATATTGAAGGTCGAAAAATGAAAATGTCTGTCTCTCCCGTTTTCAACACTTCTAAAGCCACTTGTGTCTAAAGTGTATGTTGTGGTGGAACCGACATCTTAACTTTAGATTATTCATTCGTTCAGCTGAGCCAGCTAATTCACACAGTACGCAGATGATGTCACAGTCGCCTGTGGTTCTAGTGTAGTGTCTCACTGAAGGGCATGAAAAGGGAAAACCCCACCTACGTCTAATTGTCACGGCCGTCGTATGAACTGGACCAAAGTGCAGCGTGGTGAGCGTACATATTCCTTTTAATAGGTGATGACGCCGACAAAAACAATAAACAATACAAAACAACCGTGAAGCTTAAGGGCTATGTGCCACAAACAAAGTTAACCTCCCACAAACACAGGTGGGAAGAAGGGCTACCTAAGTATGGTTCTCAATCAGAGACAACGATAGACAGCTGTCCCTGATTGAGAACCCTACCCGGTCAAAACATAGAAATACAAATAATAGAACATAGAATACCCACCCCAACTCACACCCTGACCAAACCAAAAGAGAGACATAAAAGGATCTCTAAGGTCAGGGCGTGACATTAATGGTAGTTTCTCGTGGTATTTGTGGCTCGTTGACCAAAGCTAATCCATTAAAATGGAGTAAACGTTTTACGAAATTCCAATGAAAATCCCTCAGACTTTCTTTAATGCTGTCTCCCTCACTAACTAAAGGGGCATCTAAAGACTGTTATACTGGGTGGTTCCAGCCCTGAATGCTGATTGGCTGTCAGCCGTGGTATGACAAAACATTTATTTTTACTGCTCTAATTACGTTGGTAACCAGTTTATAATAGCAATAAGGCACCTCAGGGGTTTGTGATATATGGCCAATATACCACCGCTAAGGTCTGTATCCAGGAACTCTGTGTTGCGACGTGTATAAGAACAGCCCTTAGTCATGGTATATTGGCTATATACCATACCCCCTCTGGCCTTATTGGTTAAATATAGAACTGCAGACTGCAGATGTGAATGTTAAGGCCTAAGTCAACCGTGTTGCAATAACCGGAAGACAAATCTTTGGCGAAACACATGATTGCATGCCTCACACCAACATCAATAACATGACTGCATGCCTCACACCAACATCAATAACATGACTGCATGTCACACACCAACATCAATAACATGACTGCATGCCACACACCAACATCAATAACATGACTGCATGTCACACACCAACATCAATAACATGACTGCATGCCTCACACCAACATCAATAACATGACTGCATGCCTCACACCAACATCAATAACATGACTGCATGCCTCACACCAACATCAATAACATGACTGCATGCCTCACACCAACATCAATAACATGACTGCATGTCACACACCAACATCAATAACATGACTGCATGTCACACACCAACATCAATAACATGACTGCATGCCTCACACCAACATCAATAACATGACTGCATGCCTCACACCAACATCAATAACATGACTGCATGCCTCACACCAACATCAATAACATGACTGCATGCCTCACACCAACATCAATAACATGACTGCATGCCACACACCAACATCAATAACATGACTGCATGCCACACACCAACATCAATAACATCTTGGCTGTCTTGGCCATGTTCTGTTATAATCTCCACCCGGCACAGCCAGAAGAGGACTGACCACCCCTCATAGCCTGGGTCCTCTCTAGGTTTCTTCCTAGGTTTTGGCCTTTCTAGGGAGTTTTTCCTAGCCACCGTGCTTCTACACCTGCATTCCTTGCTTTTGGGGGTTTTAGGCTGGGTTTCTGTAGAGCACTTTGAGATATCAGCTGATGTAAGAAGGGCTATATAAATACATTTGATTTGATTCGATAACATGACTGCATGCCTCACACTAACATCGATAACATGACTGCATGCCTCACACCAACATCAATAACCAAATGCCTCTTTAGTAAACAACAAATGCCTCTTTAGTAAACAACAAATGCCTCTTTGTAAACAACACATGCCTCTTTAGTAAACAACAAATTACTCTTTAGTAAACAACACATGCCTCTTTAGTAAACAACAAATTACTCTTTAGTAAACAACAAATTACTCTTTAGAAAATAACAAATGCCTCTTTGTAAACAACAAATGAGTCTTCAGTAAACAACAAATGAGTCTTCAGTAAACAACAAATGAGTCTTCAGTAAACAACAAATGCCTCTTCAGTAAACAACAAATGTCTTTTCAGTAACTAGCAGAAACATAGATAATGAAAAGAGACAGGGTAGATTGTTTTGTCTACTAAAGTAGACAGTAAATATGGCCTTTTGGGGACTAAAAAGTCCTGGTGACCACACCAAGATCCAGGGTCGTGGTTGGATGGAGCCAGGTGTGTTAGGGTGTGAAGAGCTTTAACACAAACGATTGGCTTGAGACAGCTACTGTGAGGGAGCTACTGTTTTGTGTGTTACTGCAGCAAAGTCCTTTTCCCAGGTCTACAATCATCAATCATCACTTGTTCATTTGTGACTTCCTGTAATTAGATCTTGTTGACGCTATGTAACTTGTCGCAATTCAATTTCAATTCGGAAAGTAAAATTAAATTCCAATTTTCCCTCATTGAAAATAAATGGGGGGAAATTGCAATTGGAATTGGAATCTGAGTTTCCTTCCTTAATTATCTGAAGTGAAATGGAATTGACCCAATTTCTTGTCTCCTCAGACCGTGTAATGATAATGTGACTGTCAAAAATGCCACCCTATTCCCTATATAGTGCAATACTTTTGACGAGGGACACATTAGGGACACATTCATTAGGGACACAGACAATGTGACTGTCCTGCTGTCCTGCCTTCTGCAGCTGCTGTTGTTGTTACAGCCTCCCTCCCAACCTGTCATCCATTCCTCCTCCTTATCTCCCCCTCTCCTTCCCGCCTACCTCTACCTCTTCAAGGGGACGGAAGGAGTGCACCCGCCATTGGAGGAGTGGGGAAGCAAGAGAGAAAGGAAAAGGGGAAAGGAAAGGAGGGGTGAAGAGGAAAATATCCCAGTGTGTGTGTGTGTGTGTGTGTGTGTGTGTGTGTGTGTGTGTGTGTGTGTGTGTGTGTGTGTGTGTGTGTGTGTGTGTGTGTGTGTGTGTGTGTGTGTGTGTGTGTGTGTGTGTGTGTGTGTGTGTGTGTTGAGGATCAGTCAGTGTGTGTGACAGTGTTGAGGATTAGTTAGTGTGTATGACAGTGTTGAGGATTAGTTAGTGTGTTTGTGTGAGAGGCTGTGAGAGTGTTGAGGATCAGTGTGTGTGACAGTGTTGAGGATTAGTTAGTGTGTGTGACAGTGTTGAGGATTAGTTAGTGTGTGTGTGTGTGTGTGTGTGTGTGTGTGTGTGTGTGTGTGTGTGTGTGTGTGTGTGTGTGTGTGTGTGTGTGTGTGTGTGTGTGTGTGTGAGAGAGGCTGTGAGAGTGTTGAGGATCAGTCAGTGTGTGTGAGAGTGTTGAGGATTAGTTAGTGTGTGTGTGTGTGTGTGTGTGTGTGTGTGTGTGTGTGTGTGTGTGTGTGTTGAGGATCAGTCAGTGTGTGTGACAGTGTTGAGGATTAGTTAGTGTGTATGACAGTGTTGAGGATTAGTTAGTGTGTTTGTGTGAGAGGCTGTGAGAGTGTTGAGGATCAGTGTGTGTGACAGTGTTGAGGATTAGTTAGTGTGTGTGACAGTGTTGAGGATTAGTTAGTGTGTGTGTGTGTGTGTGTGTGTGTGTGTGTGTGTGTGTGTGTGTGTGTGTGAGAGAGGCTGTGAGAGTGTTGAGGATCAGTCAGTGTGTGTGAGAGTGTTGAGGATTAGTTAGTGTGTGTGTGTGAGAGGCTGTGAGAGTGTTGAGGATCAGTCAGTGTGTGTGAGAGTGTTGAGGATTAGTTAGTGTGTGTGTGTGAGAGGCTGTGAGAGTGTGTTACGGCCCTTTGATGTTGATCTCTCTCTGTTTCGGCTCGTTGTGGAACATGCAAATGTTTTCACTTGAGGAATGCAACTGTATCAAACATCTTCGTTAGATGTAAAACTGTAAAACTGTGCGACTAAGATCTCCTCTGCGAAAACATAAAAACGTATGAGAGATTTATTGGGTTATCTTAGATTAATTCAGACTATTTTACGGCGCCTCAAAATGGACCAACAGCACTAAAGGACGCTTTTTCCTCGTTTTTAAAGCAAATGTCTTTTAGGGTAAAATACGAGCACACTTGTTTGGTTCACCTAGTTCGGCTAAGCGCCAGCCGAACTGAAGCGTGCTCACCCTGCTTAGTACTCACCCTGCTTATAGTACTCACCCTGCTTATAGTACTCACCCTGCTTAGTACTCACCCTGCTTATAGTACTCACCCTGCTTATAGTACTCACCCTGCTTAGTACTCAACCTGCTTAGTACTCACCCTGCTTATAGTACTCACCCTGCTTAGTACTCACCCTGCTTAGTACTCACCCTGCTTATAGTACTCACCCTGCTTATAGTACTCAACCTGCTTAGTACTCAACCTGCTTAGGACTCACCCTGCTTATAGTACTCACCCTGCTTAGTACTCACCCTGCTTAGTACTCACCCTGCTTAGTACTCACCCAGCTTATAGTACTCACCCTGCTTATAGTACTCACCCTGCTTAGTACTCACCCTGCTTAGTACTCACCCTGCTTATAGTACTCACCCTGCTTAGTACTCACCCTGCTTATAGTACTCACCCTGCTTAGTACTCACCCTGCTTAGTACTCACCCTGCTTAGTACTCACCCTGCTTATAGTACTCACCCTGCTTAGTACTCACCCTGCTTATAGTACTCACCCTGCTTAGTACTCACCCTGCTTAGTACTCACCCTGCTTAGTACTCACCCTGCTTATAGTACTCACCCTGCTTAGTACTCAACATGCTTAGTACTCAACCTGATTAGTACTCACCCTGCTTATAGTACTCACCCTGCTTAGTACTCAACCTGCTTAGTCCTCACACTGCTTAGTACTCACCCTGCTTATAGTACTCAACCTGCTTAGTACTCAACCTGCTTAGTACTCACCCTGCTTAGTACTCACCCTGCTTATAGTACTCGCCCTGCTTAATACTCACACGGCTTATAGTACTCACCCTGCTTAGTACTCACCCTGCTTAGTACTCAACCTGCTTAGTACTCACACTGCTTATAGTACTTACCCTGCTTAGTACTCAACCTGCTTATTACTCAACCTGCTTAGTACTCACACCGCTTATAGTACTCACCCTGCTTAGTACTCAACCTGCTTAGTACTCACCCTGCTTATAGTACTCACCCTGCAAGGCTCCGTATGACAGGCTCAATACGACAGGCTCAATACGACAGGCTCAATACGACAGGCTCAATACGACAGTGTTTTCAGAGTGTGAGTGCTGATCTAGGATCTGTCCATATAATCTTTTTTATTTATAACCTAAACAACTAAACTGATCCTAGATCGGCACTCCTACGCTGAGAGGCTTTGTGGATACAGGCTCTGTCCAGCTCTGCTCCAATATGTTCTCTTCTCACAGGCAAGTCCCTCTGCTCATTCTCTCTGCCCGTCTGGTGTTCGTAGAGCAATTATCTTCTCAGAGCAACCGTTTGTACCTACGCTGCTTGTGGAATAGTAGATTCAGTTCTCATCTCAGCGTTTCTACGTTGCTTGTGGAATAGTATATTCAGGATGTTGTGACAGAAGAGTTCACTCTGACAGAGGTATAAAGATGTTCCTATCTGTGTTGTATCTTGAGTCTATTGTTGTTCTAGGCTCTGAGTTGGTGGAGGTGTGTGCGTTGGGGGGGGTTGCATGCGGATTCCCCTCACACCTGGACAAACACTGTGGTAATACCCGAGACCCCCATGTATGGTCCGCCAGGTAACAGGCCCATATTGACATTCCATCTTAGAATCTCAGACGCTTCCTTGTCCACACCAGGGAAGCTCTGGCACCTAGTTACCCAGCAGACATGAGAAGGCAGGGATGCAGTTACTGCACTTCCTGAATTGACTAAATAGAAAACTGAACTGCCCCCAACCTTGACCCACACTTGTCCACACAGAGCTTCCCTGGTGTGGACAAGGAAGCGTCTGAGATTCTAAGATGGAATGTCAATATGGGCCTGTTACCTGGCGGACCATACATGGGGGTCTCGGGTATTACCACAGTGTTTGGCCAGGTGTACGCTTGCTGGGACAGGAACTGAGGGACTGTGGGACGGGGCCCAGGTCCTATTCCCAGGGGTTTAGCTGTGTTGAGTGTTTCTCCAGCCTCAGTAGCAAGTTTAGCCAACTTGTCTATTTCAGTTGTCTTGTTTTGTCCACTTTCAGCTGCCTGGGATGGACAGTTGCGCTTCTCTGGCACATTTATTGACTATTTGTTGACCTTATTAGGTGACTTTTCCTTTCCACCAGGCCCTAACGTAGTGACAGACAGTCAGTCACCTGCTTTCCACCAGGCCCTAACGTAGTGACAGACAGTCAGTCACCTGCTTTCCACCAGGCCCTAACGTAGTGACAGACAGTCAGTCACCTGCTTTCCACCAGGCCCTAACGTAGTGACAGACAGTCAGTCACCTGCTTTCCACCAGGCCCTAACGTAGTGACAGACAGTCAGTCACCTGCTTTCCACCAGGCCCTAACGTAGTGACAGACAGTCAGTCACCTGCTTTCCACCAGGCCCTAACGTAGTGACAGACAGTCAGTCACCTGCTTTTCACCAGGCCCTAACGTAGTGACAGACAGTCAGTCACCTGCTTTCCACCAGGCCCTAACGTAGTGACAGTCAGTCAGTCACCTGCTTTCCACCAGGCCCTAACTTAGTGACAGTCAGTCACCTGCTTTCCACCAGGCCCTAACGTAGTGACAGTCAGTCAGTCACCTGCTTTCCACCAGGCCCTAACGTAGTGACAGTCAGTCAGTCACCTGCTTTCCACCAGGCCCTAACTTAGTGACAGTCAGTCACCTGCTTTCCACTAGGCCCTAACGTAGTGACAGTCAGTCAGTCACCTGCTTTCCACCAGGCCCTAACGGAGTGACAGTCAGTCAGTCACCTGCTTTCCACCAGGCCCTAACGTAGTGACAGTCAGTCACCTGCTTTCCACCAGGCCCTAACTTAGTGACAGACAGTCAGTCACCTGCTTTCCACCAGGCCCTAACATAGTGACAGTCAGTCACCTGCTTTCCACCAGGCCCTAACTTAGTGACAGACAGTCAGTCACCTGCTTTCCACCAGGCCCTAACTTAGTGACAGACAGTCAGTAACCTGCTTTCCACCAGGCCCTAACTTAGTGACAGACAGTCAGTCACCTGCTTTCCACCAGGCCCTAACGTAGTGACAGTCAGTCACCTGCTTTCCACCAGGCCCTAACTTAGTGACAGACAGTCAGTCACCTGCTTTCCACCAGGCCCTAACGTAGTGACAGTCAGTCACCTGCTTTCCACCAGGCCCTAAGGTAGTGACAGACAGTCAGTCACCTGCTTTCCACCAGGCCCTAACGTAGTGACAGTCAGTCACCTGCTTTCCACCAGGCCCTAACGTAGTGACAGTCAGTCACCTGCTTTCCACCAGGCCCTAAGGTAGTGACAGACAGTCAGTCACCTGCTTTCCACCAGGCCCTAACGTAGTGACAGTCAGTCACCTGCTTTCCACCAGGCCCTAACGTAGTGACAGACAGTCACCTGCTTTCCACCAGGCCCTAAGGTAGTGACAGACAGTCAGTCACCTGCTTTCCACCAGGCCCTAACTTAGTGACAGACAGTCAGTCACCTGCTTTCCACCAGGCCTGTCAG
>NC_074667.1:77444742-77509742 GCF_029448725.1 Salvelinus fontinalis
TGACTCCAGAGTTTTTTATATGGCTCCAGAGTTTTTATATGACTGCAGTTTTTTATATGACTCCAGAGTTTTTATATGACTCCAGTTTTTTATATGGCTCCAGAGTTTTTATGACTCCAGAGTTTTTTATATGGCTCCAGAGTTTTTTATATGACTCCAGAGTTTTTATGACTCCAGAGTTTTTTATATGACTCCAGAGTTTTTATGACTCCAGTTTTTTATATATGGCTCCAGAGTTTTTATGACTCCAGAGTTTTTTATATGGCTCCAGAGTTTTTATGACTCCAGAGTTTTTTATATGGCTCCAGAGTTTTTTATATGACTCCATATAGTTTTTTATATGACTCCAGAGTTTTTTATATGACTCCAGAGTTTTTTATATGACTCCATATAGTTTTTTATATGGCTCCATATAGTTTTTTATATGACTCCAGAGTTTTTATGACTCCAGAGTTTTTTATATGGCTCCAGAGTTTTTTATATGACTCCATATAGTTTTTATATGGCTCCATATAGTTTTTTATATGACTCTAGAGTTTTTTTATGACTCCATATAGTTTTTATATGACTCCATATAGTTTTTATATGACTCCAGAGTTTTTTATATGACTCCATATAGTTTTTTATATGACTCCATATAGTTTTTATATGACTCCAGCGTTTTTTATATGACTCCATATAGTTTTTTATATGACTCCAGAGTTTTTATGACTCCAGAGTTTTTTATATGACTCCATATAGTTTTTTATATGACTCCATATAGTTTTTATATGACTCCAGAGTTTTTTATATGACTCCATATAGTTTTTATATGACTCCAGAGTTTTTTATATGGCTCCAGTTTGGCTTGTTAGCTCGTCTTTTATCTCCCTTCACTGAGATCAAGATTAAACTTCATTACATTACTTTTACAGGAGATGAAATTGAGATCAAATCTGTTTGTTGAAATGACGGGAGGGAGGGAGGTAGAGAGGGAGGGAGGGAGGTAGAGAGGAGGGAGGGAGGTAGAGGGAGAGAGGGAGGTAGAGAGGAGAGAGAGGGAGGGAGGTAGAGAGGGAGGGAGGGAGGTAGAGAGGGAGGGAGGTAGAGAGGGAGGGAGGGAGGTAGAGAGGGAGGGAGGTAGAGAGAGAGAGAGAGAGGGAGGGGGTAGGTAGAGAGGGAGAGAGGTAGAGAGGGAGGGAGGGAGGTAGAGAGGGGGGAGGGAGGTAGAGAGGGAGGGAGGGAGGTAGAGCGGGAGGAAGGGAGGTAGAGAGAGAGAAAGGGAGGGAGGTAGGGAGAGAGGGAGGGAGGTAAGGAGGGAGGGAGGTAGAGAGGGAGGGAGGGAGGTAGGAAGGTAGGGAAGGAGGGAGGGAGGTAGAGAGGGAAGGAGGGAGGGAGGTAGAGAGGGTGTGAGGGACAACTATATGATCCATGTTACAGCAGGTTGTTGAGGTCAGATTGGTAGTGCCCATGGTGCTCTGGTAGGGCCCGTGGTGCTCTGGCAGGGCCCATGGTGCTCTGGTAGGGCCCATGGGGCTCTAGCAGGGCCCGTGAAATTCTGGGAGGGCCCGTGGTATTCTGGCAAGGCCCGTGGTGCTCTGGTAGGGCCCGTGGTGCTCTGGCAGGGCCCGTGGTGCTCTGGCAGGGCCCGTGGTGCTCTGATAAACAGTAGTGCACTATATGGGAAATAGAGTGCCGTATGAGACTCTGTCATACAGTCAGCCCCAAACCAAGCAGAGAGAGAGCCATGGTCTGGTCCGCATTACCTCACAAATTGGATCTAATTTTCTCTCCCATGACAGTGAGTGACAGTGCGCCGCATGTGCAGTACCCGGCCCAGGGATGGCTTTCATTATCTGAAAACTTGATTTATTTATTTGAATAGCGAGTGCATTCTTCAGACTCTTTTGTATTGAGTCAGAACATATAAATCCAAGAGGTTGAACAGTGCAGGGGGTTGAGGAGGAGAGGAGAGGAGAGGAGAGGAGAGGAGAGGAGAGAGGAGAGGAGAGAGGAGAGAGGAGAGGGGAGAGGGGAGAGGAGAGGAGAGGAGAGGAGAGGAGAGGAGAGGAGAGGAGAGGAGAGGAGAGGAGAGAAGAGAAGAGAAGAGAAGAGAAGAGAAGAGAAGAGAAGAGAAGAAGATGAGAGGAGAGAAGGAGAGGAGAAAATGAGAGGACAGGAGAGGAGATGAGAAGACAGGAGAGGAGATGAGAAGACAGGAGAGGGGAGAAGAGGATGAGAGGAGACAAGGAGAGGAGGAGAGAAGGAGAGGAGACAAGGAGAGGAGGAGAGAAGGAGAGGAGAGAAGGAGAGTAGAGAAGGAGAGGAGAGGAGAGGAGAGGAGAGGAGAGGAGAGGAGAGGAGAGGAGAGTAGAGGAGAGGAGAGGAGACAAGGAGAGGAGACAAGGAGAGGAGACAAGGAGAGGAGAGAAGGAGAGGAGGAGAGAAGGAGAGGAGAGAAGGAGAGGAGATGAGAGCCATTTTGCATGTAACGTAGGATGGGATGCCTGAGTCATATTGTAACGCTCTTTATGACGCTCTCGGTGCTGCATCACTGTTAAGGCTGATCAGTCAGCCCTCAGGGGACTGTTTTGATGACTGTCTTACAACAAGAACACCCACCGTATTAAAATATCCCTGTTGTATCCGTCGTACCATGACAGTAATGACATTAGCTTCAGTGAGAGATGCTTATCATCTCTGCCAGGCATCACCTCATCTAGGCTCTTCAAAGTCTTTATAGAACACAGCAGAGATGAAACGTCCCTCTGTGTTCCTTCCATCCGGTAATAAGACAGTGAAGAGTAGAGAGTTTATGACTAGTGAAGTTAGCGGGGGGGGGGGGGGGGTGGGGGGCATTGTGGACAGTGAAGAGTAGAGAGTTTATGACTAGTGAAGTTAGCGGGGGGGGGGGGGGGGGGGGGGGGGGGGGGCATTGTGGACAGTGCAGGTCAGCTGGAACATGCATACGGTGAGAGAAACAGAGGAGAACAGATGTGATGAATATTACAATGCATCATTAGTGGGCTACGCCCTCCGAGCCCACTGGCCCACCTCTCCACAACAGTCAGAGCATCACAGTCAGAACGGTAAAGGTCACACCTCCGTTTCGTCACCTCAGCTATCCTGTATATGCAGTCAGTGAGAATGATGCAAGTGTGCCGGGCCATAAAGATGACACTTTTCTAAATGGCAGTCAGTGGTGCTCCCCAAACATGAACTCATCTGCTCACTCGCTTTGTGAACACAATCACGTAAGACAAAAAAACCCCCGAGGGGACCCTTTCAATTTGATTTTGCTTTTCAAGTCATACTTAGATATTTAAATAGTGAAATAGCACAGAAGAAAAAATAAAATCCAGTCATAACGATAGATTTTAAAGAGTTAAACATACCAGTAAACGACTTTGTTATCAACATCCGCTAGCAATGGAGTCATAGATAAGATTGAACTAATTCACAAGTAACCGTTTCATTTGTTGTTAGGTAACGTCACGCATATGAATTGAATACACGGAGACATTCCCGAAACATTTACTAAATAACTAAACCATATCTCATTCAGTCTGTACACAGACTTGTACTCCACAAAACCCTGGCATTGTATACGGCATCAACTTTTTGGTGTTTATATTGACAGTGTATTTATTTGTTAGTGTTTGGCTTCATTTGATGTTTCATGAATAGTGTTATTACAAAAGAAAGTCAAGAAGACAGAATACTATATCAGGTTAAGATATTACTGTGCCAATGCTGCAAATATCTGTTGGGAAAGTACTGTCAAAGCCACACACAGCAGAACGCCATCAAGGTTAATGGTTCTATGTAATAATGTATATTGTATAAACCCCATCAAGGTTCATGGTTCTATGTAATAATGTATTTTGTATAAACCCCATCAAGGTTAATGGTTCTATGTAATAATGTATAAACCCCATCAAGGTTCATGGTTCTATGTAATAATGTATATTGTAAACCCCATCAAGGTTAATGGTTCTATGCAGTGATAAACACATCAAATAGAATGTGTGGTTCTATGTGGTAATGATTAGATAATTAGCCATTCAGAGCGAGACGCGAGGGTGGCACCAGAGGATCTTGAGAAATACATCTAAAATCCTAAATTGTTGTCTATGTGATGGTAAAAAGTGGCTTTTACAGTCCCTCGCAGATTTGTGATTTGTGCGTGTGCGTGCATGTGTTTGTGATCATCATTTATTGTCTATGTGATGGAAAAATGTTTGCTTTTTACAGTCCCTCGCAGATTTGAGTGGCGCTGGATAAAATACCAGTCTCACAGTTTGATGTTGGACTCTGCCGTTTTATACACTCTCCAGCTATACATTCTCTGGCAATTTTGAATTTGTTAAATGTTCTTCCACTGTGTCAGATATGTAAAAACCACACAAATGATGTAACATACTGTCAGAAATAAGAGGGGTCTATGAACCGTGTGAAAGTCTCTCTCGCCTTTTCACTCTCTCTCCCTTCCTCTCTCTCTCTCCCACCCCCTCTTGTGCGCTCTCTCTCCCTTTCTCTCTCTCTCTTTCCCTTCCTCTCTCTCTCTTTCTTTCTCTTTCTCTTTCTTTCTCTCTCCCTTCCTCTCTCTCACTCTCTTTCTTTCTTTCTCTCTCTCGGTTCCTATCGCTCTCTCTTGCTCTCTCTCCACAGCGGACATCGAATGGGTCAGTTCTCTGGGCTCGGAGGGGGAGGATGGTGATGAGGTGGGTCTGTGGAGCCCGGAACCCCAGGACTATCAGGGCAGCCTGGACAAGACCAGTCTGACCCCCAGCGAGGGTGAGGGAGACGGGGAAGGGACTGAGCCAGGAGGTACCCCCAGCCCCAGGGGCCAGTCAACCCGGCCCCAAAGCCCCATCCCGAGGGAGGGCCACTGGGCAGAGGGGGAAGAGGAGGTACCTGAGAGTGGGATAACTATGGACAGGAAGCAGGAATCTCTCATGACCTACAGTAAGTGTATCGCCATAGAGGCCTAGTTCCCACCCAGGTTGTACAACTAGGCCCGTAAACATTACTCACTGTGTATTTATTCCTGGTGTTAGGAATAAATACATTGTTTTACATTTTTCTACTATTTATCTATTTTATCTCTCTGAATTGTTGGGAAGTAAGCATTTCACTGTTAGTTTGCAAACCTGTTCTTTACCAAGCATGTGACAAATAAAATGTGATTTAATTTGATAATCTTAAAGAGTCTCAAGTGTAGGATTTTTTTTTAAAAACATTCATCATAAATAATCTTACATGGACACGAGTGACCTGATCCTGGATCAGCACTCCACTGAGACGCTGTTAGACGTCGACAAACATCCGTATCACAGTCTTATGAAACCCTTTTTCAAACCAGCCTGTGGGCTTTTTCATCTTCATTGTCATCTTTGAAAATGTATGTAAGATGCAACATGACAGAAGAGTCATTCCACCACAATGTCACAATATTTCCATGTAACACCGAGGTGGACGTTACGATACTGAAATCAGTACCTTTCTTTTTTAGCTCAGAGACACACGCGCGCCCACAGGAACACACACACACAACGCTTTATTTAGAGCTGGAATCAAAGAAAATTACTCTTTGCTTGCCTAACAATCACTTTGGATTGTCTCTCTCTCTCTCTCTCTCTCTCTCTCTCTCTCTCTCTCTCTCTCTCTCTCTCTCTCTCTCTCTCTCTCTCTCTCTCTCTCTCTCTCTCTCTCTCTCTCTCTCTCTCTCTCTCTCTCTCTCTCCTCTCTCTCTCTCTCTCTCTCTCTCTCTCTCTCTCTCTCTCTCTCTCTCTCTCTCTCTCTCTCTCTCTCTCTCTCTCTCTCTCTCTCATTTGCTTTATTGGCATGATGTGACAATATACTCTACTTGACGTAACATTTACAATATTAACATCATTAAAATAGTAATAATCAATATTGTCAATGGGACAATCAGTAAGAACAATAACCAAGGGTCAAAATACCCATACAAAGGACAATAACAATGGCATAGACAACATGCAGGTTGGTTAGTCTGTCAGACACTGTCCCTCATCTTATGGCAGGCAGCAATGTAGGGGCTCCCGAGTGGTGCAGCGGTCTAAGGCACTGCATCTCAGTGCTAGAGGCGTCACTACAGACCCTGGTTCGATTCCAGGCTGTATCACAACTGGCCGTGATTGGGAGTCCCATAGGGCGGCACACAATTGGCCAAGCATCATCCTGGTTAGGGTTTGGCCAGAGTAGGTTGTCATTGTAAATAAGAATGTGTTCTTAACTGACTTGCTTATTTAAATAAAGGTGAGATAGTAAATCCATGTAAATGTAGTGCCAACCCACAGCTTTCTGCGTCCTCCCCCAACAGGATGGCTAGTCTAATCAAATCAAGATAAAAGGTTTCAAATTTTGGGGAAATGACACTCTCTTATTTTGTTTCAATGTTTGACATTTTGTCAGGAAATGCAGCTCTCTCTCAGGTTCTGCTGTGGTGCAGTGGTTGCACAGCCTTTCCTCTACAGGGAGCCAGGTTTTCCTGTGTCTACCCTTCTCAATGGCAAGGCTGTGCTCACTGAGCCTGTACTTTGCCATGGTGTACTGTCGATTTAGGGCCAGATAGCACTGCATGTTGCTTTGTGTTTGTGCTTGTGTTTCCCAATAATCAATGTAGTTTTGTTTTGACTGTGTTATAATTTGGTTTATTCTGATTGATTGGATGTTCTGGTCCTGAGGCTTCAGTGTGTTAGTAGAACAGGTTTGTGAACTCAGCCCCAGGACCAGCTGGATGAGGGGACTCTTTTCTTTGTTCAGCTCTTGGCATTGCAGGGCTTGGTAATGATATGAGAGGGGGTCACTGTATTTTAGATGTTTCCAAAACTAAATTGCTCTTTTTAAAGTTTTTATTATCAATGGATATATGCCTAATTCTGCCCTGCATGCATTGTTTGTAGTTTTCCCCTGGACATGTAGGAGAACTCTGCGTGGAGGGCTTCAATGGGGTGTTTATCCCATTGGGTGAAACCCAATTTTAATAGGTATATCAATTAGAAATAGCTTTTTTAATGGTCGTAGAATGCCCTGCATGCTTTCTTTCGAGCTTTCTCTCCCAGTTCATTCACTGCCTCATTTAGGTGTCCATTTGAGCTTATTTTTAAACCTAAGTAATTGTAGTGTGTGCAGTACTCTATATATTTTGTACCAATTGAGACATCTTGTCTAATTTCCTGAGATCTGGATCTTCTCTGGAAAATAATTATTATTATATATATATATTTGGTATCTCTCTCTCTCTCTCTCTCTCTCTCTCTCTCTCTCTCTCTCTCTCTCTCTCTCTCTCTCTCTCTCTCTCTCTCTCTCTCTGTCTCTCTCTCTCTCTCTGTCTCTCTCTCTGTCTCTCTCTCTCTGTCTCTCTCTCAGTCTCTCTCTCTGTCTCTCTCTATCTCCCTCACATGCTCTCACTCTCTCCCTCTCTCTCACACACACACACACTCTCTCTCTCACACACACACACACACACACACACACACACACACGCACGCACGCACGCACGCACGCAAGCACGCATTCACACACACACACACACTCACTCACTCACTCACTCACTCACTCACTCACTCTCTCCCTCCTTCTCTCACTCCTCTCTCACCTCATGTGATTTGGCAAAGCATAATGAAGTCAAAGCCCAGTTTTAACAGCATTCAACCACAGAGGCTCTTCCTTGCCACATAAACAACAGATCAAAAAAATACCAACATCTGCAAAGATTTGAAAAATATTCCTCCAAGTCTGTGACGGGCGTGAAGCTCAACACGGAGCAGAGCACTCTGACTGTCCTGTCTCGTCCTCTCTTTACTTTAAATCACTCTGACTGTCCTGTCTCGTCTTCTCTTTACTTTACATTACATCGCTCTGACTGTCCTGTCTCGTCCTCTCTTTACTTTACATCACTCTGACTGGCCTGTCTCGTCTTCTCTTTACTTTACATCCCTCTGACTGTCCTGTCTCGTCTTCTCTTTACTTTACATTACATCGCTCTGACTGTCCTGTCTCGTCCTCTCTTTACTTTACATCACTCTGACTGGCCTGTCTCATCTTCTCTTTACTTTACATCACTCTGACTGTCCTGTCTCGTCTTCTCTTTACTTTACATCACTCTGACTGTCCTGTCTCGTCTTCTCTTTACTTTACATCACTCTGACTGTCCTGTCTCGTCTTCTCTTTACTTTACATCACTCTGACTGTCCTGTCTCGTCTTCTCCTTACTTTACATCACTCTGACTGTCCTGTCTCGTCTTCTCTTTACTTTACATCACTCTGACTGTCCTGTCTCGTCCTCTCTTTACTGTACATCACTCTGACTGGCCTGTCTCATCTTCTCTTTACTTTACATCACTCTGACTGTCCTGTCTCGTCTTCTCCTTACTTTACATCACTCTGACTGTCCTGTCTCGTCCTCTCTTTACTTTACATCACTCTGACTGTCCTGTCTCGTCTTCTCTTTACTTTACATCCCTCTGACTGTCCTGTCTCGTCTTCTCTTTACTTTACATCACTCTGACTGTCCTGTCTCGTCTTCTCTTTATTTTACATTACATCGCTCTGACTGTCCTGTCTCGTCCTCTCTTTACTTTACATCACTCTGACTGGCCTATCTCGTCTTCTCTTTACTTTACATCACTCTGACTGTCCTGTCTCGTCCTCTCTTTACTTTACATCACTCTGACTGGCCTATCTCGTCTTCTCTTTACTTTACATCACTCTGACTGTCCTGTCTCGTCTTCTCTTTACTTTACATTACATCGCTCTGACTGTCCTGTCTCGTCCTCTCTTTACTTTACATCACTCTGACTGGCCTGTCTCATCTTCTCTTTACTTTACATCACTCTGAATGTCCTGTCTCGTCCTCTCTTTACTTTACATCACTCTGACTGGCCTGTCTCATCTTCTCTTTACTTTACATCACTCTGACTGTCCTGTCTCGTCTTCTCCTTACTTTACATCCCTCTGACTGGCCTGTCTCGTCTTCTCTTTACTTTAAATCCCTCCGACTGTCCTGTCTCGTCTTCTCTTTACTTTACATCCCTCTGACTGTCCTGTCTCGTCTTCTCTTTACTTTACATTACATCACTCTGACTGTCCTGTCTTGTCTTCTCTTTACTTTACATCACTCTGACTGTCCTGTCTCGTCTTCTCTTTACTTTACATCACTCTGACTGTCCTGTCTCGTCTTCTCTTTACTTTACATTACATCCCTCTGACTATCCTGTCTCGTCTTCTCTTTACTTTACATCCCTCTGACTGTCCTGTCTCGTCTTCTCTTTACTTTACATCCCTCTGACTGTCCTGTCTCGTCTTCTCTTTACTTTACATTACATCCCTCCGACTGTCCTGTCTCGTCTTCTCTTTACTTTACATTACATCACTCTGACTGTCCTGTCTCGTCTTCTCTTTACTTTACATTACATCACTCTGACTGTCCTGTCTCGTCTTCTCTTTACTTTACATTACATCCCTCTGACTGTCCTGTCTCGTCTTCTCTTTACTTTACATCCCTCTGACTGTCCTGTCTCGTCTTCTCTTTACTTTACATTACATCACTCTGACTGTCCTGTCTCGTCTTCTCTTTACTTTACATTACATCACTCTGACTGTCATGTCTCGTCTTCTCTTTACTTTACTTTACATCACTCTGACTGTCCTGTCTCATCTTCTCTTTACTTTACATCACTCTGACTGTCCTGTCTCGTCTTCTCTTTACACTACATTACATCCCTCTGACTGTCCTGTCTCATCTTCTCTTTACTTTACTTTACATCCCTCTGACTGTCCTGTCTCGTCCTCTCTTTACTTTACATCACTCTGACTGTCCTGTCTCGTCTTCTCTTTACTTTACATCACTCTGACTGTCCTGTCTCGTCTTCTCTTTACTTTACATCACATCCCTCTGACTGTCCTGTCTCGTCTTCTCTTTACTTTACTTTACATCCCTCTGACTGTCCTGTCTCGTCTTCTCTTTACTTTACTTTACATCACTCTGACTGTCCTGTCTCGTCCTCTCTTTACTTTACATCACTCTGACTGGCCTATCTCGTCTTCTCTTTACTTTACATCACTCTGACTGTCCTGTCTCGTCTTCTCTTTACTTTACATTACATCGCTCTGACTGTCCTGTCTCGTCCTCTCTTTACTTTACATCACTCTGACTGGCCTATCTCGTCTTCTCTTTACTTTACATCACTCTGACTGTCCTGTCTCGTCCTCTCTTTACTTTACATCACTCTGACTGGCCTATCTCGTCTTCTCTTTACTTTACATCACTCTGACTGTCCTGTCTCGTCTCCTCTTTACTTTACATTACATCGCTCTGACTGTCCTGTCTTGTCCTCTCTTTACTTTACATCACTCTGACTGGCCTGTCTCATCTTCTCTTTACTTTACATCACTCTGACTGTCCTGTCTCGTCTTCTCTTTACTTTACATCCCTCTGACTGGCCTGTCTCGTCTTCTCTTTACTTTACATCCCTCTGACTGGCCTGTCTCGTCTTCTCTTTACTTTACATCCCTCTGACTGGCCTGTCTCGTCTTCTCTTTACTTTACATCCCTCTGACTGTCCTGTCTCGTCTTCTCTTTACTTTACATTACGTTGCTCTGACTGTCCTGTCTCGTCCTCTCTTTACTTTACATCACTCTGACTGGCCTGTCTCATCTTCTCTTTACTTTACATCCCTCTGACTGTCCTGTCTCGTCCTCTCTTTACTTTACATCACTCTGACTGGCCTGTCTCATCTTCTCTTTACTTTACATCACTCTGACTGTCCTGTCTCGTCTTCTCCTTACTTTACATCCCTCTGACTGGCCTGTCTCGTCTTCTCTTTACTTTACATCCCTCTGACTGTCCTGTCTCGTCTTCTCTTTACTTTACATCCCTCTGACTGTCCTGTCTCGTCTTCTCTTTACTTTACATCACTCTGACTGTCCTGTCTCGTCTTCTCTTTACTTTACATTACATCACTCTGACTGTCCTGTCTTGTCTTCTCTTTATTTTACATCACTCTGACTGTCCTGTCTCGTCTTCTCTTTACTTTACATTACATCACTCTGACTATCCTGTCTCGTCTTCTCTTTACTTTACATCCCTCTGACTGTCCTGTCTCGTTTTCTCTTTACTTTACATTACATCCCTCCGACTGTCCTGTCTCGTCTTCTCTTTACTTTACATCACTCTGACTGTCCTGTCTCGTCTTCTCTTTACTTTACATTACATCCCTCTGACTGTCCTGTCTCGTCTTCTCTTTACTTTACTTTACATCCCTCTGACTGTCCTGTCTCGTCTTCTCTTTACTTTACATTACATCACTCTGACTGTCCTGTCTCGTCTTCTTTTTACTTTACATTACATCACTCTGACTGTCCTGTCTCGTCTTCTCTTTACTTTACTTTACATCACTCTGACTGTCCTGTCTCGTCTTCTCTTTACTTTACATCACTCTGACTGTCCTGTCTCGTCTTCTCTTTACTTTACATTACATCCCTCTGACTGTCCTGTCTCGTCTTCTCTTTACTTTAATTTACATCCCTCTGACTGTCCTGTCTCGTCTTCTCTTTACTTTACATCACATCACTCTGACTGTCCTGTCTCGTCTTCTCTTTACTTTACATCACTCTGACTGTCCTGTCTCGTCTTCTCTTTACTTTACATCCCTCTGACTGCCCTGTCTCGTCTTCTCTTTACTTTACATCACTCTGACTGTCCTGTCTCGTCTTCTCTTTACTTTACATCCCTCTGACTGTCCTGTCTCGTCTTCTCTTTACTTTACATCCCTCTGACTGGCCTGTCTCGTCTTCTCTTTACTTTACATCCCTCTGACTGGCCTGTCTCGTCTTCTCTTTACTTTACATCCCTCTGACTGTCCTGTCTCGTCTTCTCTTTACTTTACATTACATCGCTCTGACTGTCCTGTCTCGTCCTCTCTTTACTTTACATCACTCTGACTGGCCTGTCTCATCTTCTCTTTACTTTACATCACTCTGACTGTCCTGTCTCGTCTTCTCCTTACTTTACATCCCTCTGACTGGCCTGTCTCGTCTTCTCTTTACTTTACATCACTCTGACTGTCCTGTCTCGTCTTCTCTTTACTTTACATCCCTCTGACTGTCCTGTCTCGTCTTCTCTTTACTTTACATCGCTCTGACTGTCCTGTCTTGTCCTCTCTTTACTTTACATCACTCTGACTGGCCTGTCTCATCTTCTCTTTACTTTACATCACTCTGACTGTCCTGTCTCGTCCTCTCTTTACTTTACATCACTCTGACTGGCCTGTCTCATCTTCTCTTTACTTTACATCACTCTGACTGTCCTGTCTCGTCTTCTCCTTACTTTACATCCCTCTGACTGGCCTGTCTCGTCTTCTCTTTACTTTACATCCCTCTGACTGTCCTGTCTCGTCTTCTCTTTACTTTAGATCCCTCTGACTGTCCTGTCTCGTCTTCTCTTTACATCACTCTGACTGTCCTGTCTCGTCTTCTCTTTACTTTACATTACATCACTCTGACTGTCCTGTCTTGTCTTCTCTTTACTTTACATCACTCTGACTGTCCTGTCTCGTCTTCTCTTTACTTTACATCACTCTGACTGTCCTGTCTTGTCTTCTCTTTACTTTACATTACATCACTCTGACTGTCCTGTCTCGTCCTCTCTTTAATTTACATCACTCTGACTGGCCTGTCTCATCTTCTCTTTACTTTACATCACTCTGACTGTCCTGTCTCGTCTTCTCCTTACTTTACATCCCTCTGACTGGCCTGTCTCGTCTTCTCTTTACTTTACATCCCTCTGACTGTCCTGTCTCGTCTTCTCTTTACTTTAGATCCCTCTGACTGCCCTGTCTCGTCTTCTCTTTACATCACTCTGACTGTCCTGTCTCGTCTTCTCTTTACTTTACATTACATCACTCTGACTGTCCTGTCTTGTCTTCTCTTTACTTTACATCACTCTGACTGTCCTGTCTCGTCTTCTCTTTACTTTACATCACTCTGACTGTCCTGTCTTGTCTTCTCTTTACTTTACATTACATCACTCTGACTATCCTGTCTCGTCTTCTCTTTACTTTACATCCCTCTGACTGTCCTGTCTCGTCTTCTCTTTACTTTACATCCCTCTGACTGTCCTGTCTCTTCTTCTCTTTACTTTACATTACATACCTCCGACTGTCCTGTCTCGTCTTCTCTTTACTTTACATCACTCTGACTGTCCTGTCTCGTCTTCTCTTTACTTTACATTACATCCCTCTGACTGTCCTGTCTCGTCTTCTCTTTACTTTACTTTACATCCCTCTGACTGTCCTGTCTCGTCTTCTCTTTATTTTACATTACATCACTCTGACTGTCCTGTCTCGTCTTCTCTTTACTTTACATTACATCACTCTGACTGTCCTGTCTCGTCTTCTCTTTACTTTACTTTACATCACTCTGACTGTCCTGTCTCGTCTTCTCTTTACTTTACATCACTCTGACTGTCCTGTCTCGTCTTCTCTTTACTTTACATTACATCCCTCTGACTGTCCTGTCTCGTCTTCTCTTTACTTTAATTTCATCCCTCTGACTGTCCTGTCTCGTCTTCTCTTTACTTTACATTACATCGCTCTGACTGTCCTGTCTCGTCCTCTCTTTACTTTACATCACTCTGACTGGCCTGTCTCATCTTCTCTTTACTTTACATCACTCTGACTGTCCTGTCTCGTCCTCTCTTTACTTTACATCACTCTGACTGGCCTGTCTCATCTTCTCTTTACTTTACATCACTCTGACTGTCCTGTCTCGTCTTCTCTTTACTTTACATCCCTCTGACTGTCCTGTCTCGTCTTCTCTTTACTTTACATCGCTCTGACTGTCCTGTCTTGTCCTCTCTTTACTTTACATCACTTTGACTGGCCTGTCTCATCTTCTCTTTACTTTACATCACTCTGACTGTCCTGTCTCGTCCTCTCTTTACTTTACATCACTCTGACTGGCCTGTCTCATCTTCTCTTTACTTTACATCACTCTGACTGTCCTGTCTCGTCTTCTCCTTACTTTACATCCCTCTGACTGGCCTGTCTCGTCTTCTCTTTACTTTACATCCCTCTGACTGTCCTGTCTCGTCTTCTCTTTACTTTACATCCCTCTGACTGTCCTGTCTCGTCTTCTCTTTACTTTACATCACTCTGACTGTCCTGTCTCGTCTTCTCTTTACTTTACATTACATCACTCTGACTGTCCTGTCTCGTCTTCTCTTTACTTTACTTTACATCCCTCTGACTGTCCTGTCTCGTCTTCTCTTTACTTTACATTACATCACTCTGACTGTCCTGTCTCGTCTTCTCTTTACTTTACATTACATCACTCTGACTGTCCTGTCTCGTCTTCTCTTTACTTTACTTTGCATCACTCTGACTGTCCTGTCTCGTCTTCTCTTTATTTTACATCACTCTGACTGTCCTATCTCGTCTTCTCTTTACTTTACATTACATTCCTCTGACTGGCCTGTCTCGTCTTCTCTTTACTTTACTTTACATCCCTCTGACTGTCCTGTCTCGTCTTCTCTTTACTTTACTTCACATCACTCTGACTGTCCTGTCTCGTCTTCTCTTTACTTACATCACTCTGACTGTCCTGTATCGTCTTCTCTTTACTTTACATCCCTCTGACTGTCCTGTCTCGTCTTCCCTTTACTTTACATCACTCTGACTGTCCTGTCTCGTCTTCTCTTTACTTTACTTTACATCACTCTGACTGTCCTGTCTCGTCTTCTCTTTAACTTTACATCACTCTGACTGTCCTGTCTTTACTTTACATCACTCTGACTGTCCTGTCTTGTCTTCTCTTTACTTTACATCACTCTGACTGTCCTGTCTCGTCTTCTCTTTACTTTACATTACATCACTCTGACTGTCCTGTCTCGTCTTCTCTTTACTTTACATCCCTCTGACTGTCCTGTCTCGTCTTCTCTTTACTTTACATTACATCCCTCTGACTGTCCTGTCTCGTCTTCTCTTTACTTTACATTACATCTGCCTGTGATTGAACTCAACGGGGAAAATCTTCTAGGCTATTCCTGCTGATGTCCAGAGCAGACGTCAAGTTCTCTCTTTCACAGTTCTTCATATCATTTTTTAAACACAGTTTAACTCTGTATTTTAAAGTGTTAAACAATGACTATAACAGTATGACAGGATCATTGAAAATAGACACGTCATGTCCCCAGGTCAGACATCAGACAGCCTATTCTCTAGACAATGTATAATTATATATACGGAATTAGGAACTATTAATGAAGTACACTACATAGAAAATAAAATGTAATTTTGTCTCTCTGTCTCTGTTCATAACATATCATCACCGTCACACTTCTTTACGCTCTCACTCTGTCTCTGTTCCCCAGCAGGTCAGAGGTCAGACAGCAGGGCCTTGGAGGACTTGGCCAACTATGACTTCCTGGTTCAGTTGAGAAAGGCATCCTCCCACCAACCTGCCTCACACCACTACCAGCACCACAACCACCTGCCCCCCAACGGCAGAAGCCCTGCCCCAGCCATGTATCACACTGGCAGCCTGCGCCTCCGTGATGACCTCCCTCCCGTCTGGTCTCTTGGGGCTCAGCGCTCACCTGAGAGACCAGGTAGGTTATGGATATGCATCCTTATAAACATACCTTGCATTTCCCCAAATCTCTGTTGATATTAGATTAGCCCACAAGGCTAATTTGAGTAGAACATTTTGTAGTTACATTTTTCAACATCCGTAGAGCTACTATCAGAATTGCAGGAAATACAGCCTTATGTTATTAACGGCCAGATACATGGATTCCTTGATGGCTGTTGACTACAGTTTGAATCCTTGACATTATGTTTTTTAAACTTTTTGTTTCTGAATGAATTTATTGTTAACAAACTTGAAGTTGTCTTCTATCTGGCTATGTGTGTCCTAGACGGTGACCCTTTAAGTCCAGATGCTCTCAGGAACCTACAGGCTTGTCCGTTCTGCCAGCATACCTTCCACCGCGGAGGGTCCCTACGCGAGCACATCAGGTTTTGCCACGAGCGGGACGGCGGGCACTATAGAGCTCAGATGGAACGACACATGGGACTGCACAGTCAGGTACAGGGCAAGGTGACACACTGGAAGAGATATACAATCCTTTGGAGTCCACCTACTACAAGGTGCTACTCTTTCTGAAGGTTCTTCAAGACGGATATGACCAGCAATCTAATGACTCCAAAAAAGTGTTATGTCAGTGTATTCGGAAAGTATTCAGACCCCTTTCCTTTTTCCACATTTTTTACATTATAGCCTTGTTCTAAAATTGATGAAATAATTTTCCCCCCTCATCAATCCACACACAATACCCCATAATGACATCACAATACCCCATAATGACATCACAATACCCCATAATGACATCACAATACCCCATAATGACATCACAATACCCCATAATGACAAAGCAAAAACATGTTTTAATAAATGTTCGAAAATGTATATTTAAAAAAATATGGAATTATTACATTTACATAAATATTCAGACCCTTTACTCAGTACTTTGTTGAAGTACCTTTGGCAGCGATTACAGCCTCGAGTCTTCTTGGGTATGAGGCTACAAGCTTGGCACACCTGTATTTGGGGAGTTTCTCCCATTCTTCTCTGCAGATCCTCTCAATCTCTGTCAGGTTGGATGAGGAGCGTCGCTGCACAGCTATTTTCAGGTCTCTACAGAGATGTTCGATCAGGTTCAAGTCCGGGCTCTGACTGGGCCACTCAAAGACATTCAGTCTGAGGTCCTTAACGCTCTGGAGCAGATTTTCATCAAGGATCTCTCTGTAATTTGCTCCGTTCATCTTTCCCTCAATCCTGACTAGTCTCCCAGTCCCTGCTGCTGAAAAACATCCCCACAACATGATGCTGTTACCACCATGCTTCACCGTAGGGATGGAGCCAGGTATCCTCCAGACGTGACGCTTGGCATTCAGGCCAAAGTGTTCAATCTTGGTTTCATCAGATCAGAGAATCTTGTTTCTCATGGTCCGAGTCTTTTAGGTGCCTTTTTGGCATACTCCAAGCGGGCTGTCATGTGCCTTTAACTGAAGAGCTGCTTCTGTCTGGCCACTCTACCATAAAGGCCTGATTGGTGGAGTGCTGCAGAGATGGTTGTCCTTCTCCCATCTCCGTAGAGGAACTCTAGAGTGACCATCAGGTTCTTGGTCAACTCCCTGACCAAGGCCCTTTTCCCCCGATTGCTCAGTTTGGCCGGGAGGCCAGGAGGCCTGCCTCCAGACTCTAGGAAGAGTCTTGGTGGTTCCAAACATTTAAGAATGATGGAGGCCACTATGTTCTTGGGGACCTTCAATACTGCAGAAATGCTTTGGTACCGTTCCCCATATCTGTGCCTCGACACAATCCTGTCTCGGAGCTCTACGGACAATTCCTTTGACCTCATGGCTTGGTTTTTGCTCCAACATGCACTGTCAATTCTGAGACATTATATAGACAGGTGTGTGCCTTTGTCCAATCAATTGAATTTACCACAGGTGGACTCCAATCAGTTGTAGAAACTACTCAAGGATGATCAATGGAAACAGGATGCACCTGAGCTCAACTTTGAGTCTCATAGCAAAGGGTCTGAATACTTATGTAAATAAGGTATTTCTGTATTGTTTTTTAAATAAATTTGCACACAAAAAAATTATCTGTTTTTGCTTTGTCATTATGGGGTATTGTGATGTCATTATGGGGTATTGTGATGTCACTATGGGGTATTGTGATGTCATTATGGGGTATTGTGTGTAGATTGATGAGGAACATGTTTTATTTAATCCATTTTAGAATAAGGCTGTAACGTAACAAAATGTGGAAAAAGTCAAGGGGTCTGAATACTTTCCAAACGCCCTGTAGTTTGACTGTAGAAAAGGCATGATATGCAATCTCAGAGTTGACTCTCAATCTCCTGGTGACCAGAACTGATTTGACTGAACGCGTGTTTGTGATTGGTGCAGCACATTGACCATGGTGCGGAGAGCAGGAAGTTCAAGTGTTTTCAGTGTGGGAAATCCTTCAAGTACAAACACCACCTCAAAGAGCACCTCCGCATCCACAGTGGTAATGCACGTTTTCTTACATGAAATATTCTAAATCAATCTGATTGATTTTATGTTAAAGCAATAAGACATGAGAACCCATGGATTTTGGTAAATAATACATGACTAAGGATTGTTCTTAGGCACGAGGCGAAGCATCTTCAACTGATGTTCTGTGCTTCCCTCTTTAGGTGAGAAACCGTATGAATGTTCCAACTGCAAGAAGCGCTTCTCTCACTCTGGCTCCTACAGCTCACACCTCAGCAGTAAGAAGTGCTTGACAGGGGGAGGAGGGGGAGGAGAAGGAGGAGGGGGAGGAGGAGGAGGAGGAGGAGGAGGAGGAGGAGGAGGAGGAGGAGGAGGACGTAGAGGTGGAGGGGAGACCTATAACAACAGACATAGCCAGGGGACCTACCAGTCCTCCCCTGCATCACCCTCAGCAGGAAGCGGTAGGAACAGCAGTGGAAAGGGCTCTCCCTACCTTCCTCACACCCAGAAGCGTCATTCACCAATGGGCTTAGAGAGGGAGCTGTACCCCCCTGGGGACCAGAGCAGGGGGATCCTCCAGGGCCGGGAGCTCGGCAGGCTGTGGGACCCCCCAGCGGAGTTCTCCCTCCGGGACAACGTGTTCAAGGGCACCAACCTGCTGCCGTACCTCCATGCCACCGCCGGGGGCAAGTTTGAGCAGATGCTGCAGGAGATGTTTGACAGGGAGGCGGGAGATGTAGGCTCACCCAGGGAGGAGGGGAGACTGGGGATTCACAACGGAGGACGAGACAGGAAGGCAGATGATCCAAAACCGCTGAAACGCAACCGAACCGGCTCGGGTGAGGGGTACAGGGGTGGGGTGACATGTCACTGGTGCTCCCAGCTCTTCCCCAGCCCTGCCGTGTTACTGCAGCATGAGCGCTACCTCTGTAAGATTAACCGGCAGGCCATGGAGGTGCCTGAAGGTCCTCGCAGCAAAGACCACCTCTCTCCCCTCTACTTCTCCTCCAGAACTCCTCTCCAGCCACCCCCACCAGACAACAACAATAAAACCCCAGCAATGGCTAACGGTTTCTCCAAAGACAAGTCTCCTCTCCAGAGACCCTGCTGGCACTCTGTCCCTCAGGAGCTGCTGGTCGCCATGCACTCCCCCCTACAGCCCCGCCCAGACTCACTATCCATGAGATCCTATTGGTCTAGCCAGGAGAGTGGCGGCAGCCCCGGCCAACCAGCTCCAACTAGCCCTGCTACAGACATGTCCTCACTGCTACCAATAGGACCATTCCCCTCTTCAGAGATCGACTCGCCCCTCTGCCTGGACCTATCCAACACCACTCTCACCCCCCCTTGGAGTCGAACCATCCCCCAAGGAAGGACCGCAGGGTCGGGTAGCTCCCAGAATGACCAACCCCTGGATCTCTCCCTACCCAAGCCCCAGGAGGGGAAAGCCCTGGAGGACAGCATGCCCAGTAATGGACACCCTCGTCCAGGAGAAAAGAGAGAGAAGACCTACAGAGAGCCAGCAGAGAACCAACAGCTCCACCGGAGGCTGAGTCTCAGTCCACCTTGGCAACAGGTGTGGAACAGGAGGGGTATTATATATGTCTGGCTGTGTGCTGTTTGTTTTCTACTGTGTTTCTATACGGTGTATGTAATGTGCAATGTGTGAGCCTTTCGTAAGATTTTACTCTTTTAGGACGATAAACATCAATCTAATCTAAACTAATTTAATCTCATCAGCAGCATCAAGCCGGCTACAGTGGCGTTCCGATGTTTGAGGGCTCCATCTACAGTGAATACCCTCTGTTTAACCCCATGATGCCCGCTGGGCTAGCTGGCTCAGGACATGACGTGGTCCCCTCCCTGCCCCTCAGTCACCCAGCCAGCAGCCAGCGATTCCTCTCCCCTATGGTCTACATGATGGAGTCAGACACAGATGCCGTGCTGAAGAGGATCCATCAGGAGAGACAAGCCTTCATGGTAAGAACAACATTTACCCTTATATGTTATGGTATAAAACATGTTGTGGTATAACGTTTATTTCAATTCTACGCAGAGAAAGACATTTTCAAACGTATTTCACAGGAATGAACTGTAACTAAAGAGAAAACAACAATGACATCCTCTGAATAGACCCAGATCAGAACCTCCTAACCATTAGTATTGTGTATGTCCCCACCCAGGGTGAGGTGATGGGTTGCGGGGGTCTGGACTACCTCTCGCTGATGGAGGAAGGAGGAGAGGGAGAAGGGGGACCAGGGAGGAAGAGACTGAAGAAGACAGACGAAGGCCTGTACGCCTGCGACGTCTGTGACAAGACCTTCCAGAAGAGCAGCTCTCTGCTCCGACACAAGTATGAGCACACAGGTATACGCAGTGACATGTATAGAAATTACAAAGCATAAATTATACTAAGAGCTTTATTTACACATTCCGCGATAGAAATGTAACGGTAATTAAACGGTTGTGTCGATGTACGCAACGTTTACCGTGAATGCAGTCTCCGCAAAACCACGGGAACATTGCCTTTTAAAGTTCAATCACGCTGTAAGGCTAAACTACCGCGACGTGGATTGAATAGAGCCCTTTTAGTAAGGTGACGGGGAGACAACCAGATAGTATGATGGTGGCTTTTAGGGATAATCTCTGTCTTTTGAAGCTACAGTACGATGGATTGAGCATGTTTCTGTTCTGATATGTTCCCCCCACACAGGTAAACGTCCCCACGAGTGCCAGATCTGCAGGAAGGCCTTCAAACATAAGCACCATCTGATGGAACACAGTCGCCTGCACTCTGGAGAGAAGCCCTATGAGTGTGATAAGTGTGGCAAGAGGTTCTCCCACTCTGGCTCCTACTCCCAACACATGAACCATCGATACGCCTACTGTAGCAGGGACCAGGAACAGAAAGGGGTCGAGGAGCCTCCTCTTACCCCAGGAGGGTCCACCGATCTGGGCCATGTTTCCGGGGGCACCCCCTTCTCCATGGAGTACACCCCAATGTTTCTCAGTGATGCCAGTCTGGACGGGGGGATAGGAGGGAGAGCACATGAAGAGGAGGAGGAGGGAGAGGAGGACGAGACAGACAAGACTAAAGGTGGCCATATGAAGGAGGCGTGTACTTTATCGGGGTCTGGGTCTGGTGACGGGTTAGGGTTGGAGCTGTGCTCTAGCCCTGTGGGGAATGAGAGAGACAGACAGCATGTCGACAGAGACAATGGAGAAGGAGAGAATTCTGGTCTAGAGACTTACAGACTTGAAAACAACAATGACTGGGACAGAGATGCGTTGGAACAAAACGGAGACAAGAACACAGACACATACGAGCTGAGCCCAGAAGCTCCACTGTCACAATGACAACAGCGGACAAGTATGCCGAAGACAATGCATCTAGCTACAAACATTTAACATTTTAGTCATTTACTAGACACTCTTATCCAGATTGACTTACAGTTAGTGTATTAATCTTCAGATAGCTAGGTGAGACAACAACACATCACATATCATATCAGGTAGATTTTCTCCTCAATAAAGTAACGATCAGCAGAGTCACTGCTAATGGGGAAAAGAGAAGTGCCTTTTTTTTGGTGGGGGGGGGGGGGGGGGGGTGTTTCAGAGGCTGATTGAGAGCCTTGTGAAAAGACATTAAAAAAAACGTGCTGTACAAAATGAAGAAAAACCTACACTGTACAAAGCCATATGAACACAACCAAAATAAGGATCACTTTAACAGATAGAATCAATACAGTAGACAGTAAGAGGAATGGTATGATATCCACTACTCTGGTCAGTATGTGAGAAGCCACAGTATTGACCCCTACTCATGTGTCACAACAGCTGTCAGTTGACTGCTTCCTGCTTGTGACTGGGTAAGGCTGAATGAGTATGCACCTCAAGGTGATGTTGTTTGTGTGGTTCTGTAGCAAGCAGTGTTGTTCAATTTGTTTCCAGTTGCCTTATCAGTATAAATAATTATTCTTTACTTCCCATTATAAGTATTCATTTTTGAAGGTTTATATTTGTTTACATCATATTCTCCAAAGACCAACAGGTCTCTGTTGTTTGTTTAAAAAAATGTATAAGCAATAAATAATAACTATTATTCAAATTATAATAAAGGATTAAAGATATATTATTTTGTGCCAAAGCCACAAATTTGTTTCAGGATATATCCGTTATGACTGTGGTCAAGCTGTGCATTAATTAAGTGCATTAGTATGGAGATAGATTAGTGCCAAAAATGATACAAACACCAAAATTAAAGGCAATATATAGCTGTACAAATACAGATTTACCTTGGGGTTTCCATGGTTACTAATGACTGTCTAATACAGTATCTAACTCGTGGAAGGCCGAGTGTCTGTGAATTTTCACGTTTCACCTTTGTACTTGATTGATATATTAAGGTTAGGTCATTGATTAGTTAAGAAGCCTCACCTGGTTGTTTAGGTCTGAAAATAATAGTAACAATAATAATAATAATTGTAAACAAACGGTCCTCTAAAAAATGGAGTTTGTTATCCCTGATCTAAAGATCAGCAAGACATCAGAAGTGAACTGTGCCTTTGAATGTGGGCTAGCCACTAGCCATCCTAAACCTTACAGTATTTCTACACACAAGGGGAAAACGAGAGTATGAAGAGTTAACAAAGATAAACTTGTTTTTTTTTTTGTGTGTTTTTTTTTTGAAGGACAACATGAAAACTTACCCTGCGTCACAATGTGTTACATATTTCATATACCAGACATGTGGAGTTGGTTTGTCTCTATTAGAAAAGGCACAGACATTGTCTCCGTGTAATGTACTGCAAGTGCAGTACTGTGCTTGTGCAGCAGTGTACTGTCTTTAGAAAGCATTCAGACTTTTTCAAAAACGTATTGTGTTACAGCCTGAATAAAAAATGTATACAATATAGATTTTTTTGGGGGGGGGGTCACTGGCTTACACACAATATCCCATAATGTCAAAGTGGAACTATGTTTTTCTACATTTTCACAAATGAATAAAAAAAATGAAAAGTTGAAATGTCTTGAGTCAATAAGTATTTAACCCCTTTGCTATGGCAAGCCTAGTTCAGGACTAAGGTATGTGCTTAACAAGTCACATAACACGGTTTCATGGACTCACTCTGTGTGAGGCACTAAAGTAATACTGCAAAAAAATACACTGGAGTTGCTTATCAATAAGACAGTGAAGGTTCCTTAGTTGCCGAGATACAGTTTTGACTTAAATCTGCTTGAGAATCTATGGCAAGACATACAAATGGTTGTCTAGCAATGATCAACAATTTGACAGATTTTAAAGAATTGTGAAAATAATGTGTGGAAAGCTCTTAGAGACTTAATCTGTAATCTCTGACAAAGGTGCTTGTACTAAGTATTAGTATTGATCAAAGGGTCTGAATACTTATATAAATGTGATGTTTCTGTATTTCGTTTTTCAATAGAATTGCAAAAATGTCTAAAAACATGTTTTCACTTTGTCATTATGGGGTATTGTGTGTCGAGGGATGAGACAAAAAATAAATTTAATCAATTTTGAATCAAGGCTGTAACACAAAATGTGGAATAAGTAAAGGGGTATGAATGCGTTCTCAATGTACTGTATATGACACCCTAATTAAAGCAATGTGTCACACATTATAATGCCGTTGTAGCCAATAGTATTAGAATTACTGAAACGGGACGTTCCCGTTCACGTTGACGTTGTCCAAGGGCAATCAGTAACTCTATTTATATGGGTGTATCCATGGCGACAGGGGTCAAGCAAGACGCAGGACCGATTCTAGAACATGTATCATCTTCATACTTCCTATATCTGTCAATGTGAAAACTACCTCAGATATATTCATCCACCGTGAGTCATCTGTGAATCTGCCACAGCTCTGGTGCTGTACGTGACACCGTTACAGAGAGCTGAGGTGTGACCAAACCAAAATCCTCAGTGGATTACCTGTCTGGAGCCGTGTACTAGTGCCAACAGGAAATTTAATTTAAATTAAAAATCGTTTTGAATTTGTATTCAGAAAGTGTATTGTAATGAAATGTATTGCAGAACTCTATGCGTGGCTGTTCAGCGTTCGACGTAATCCGTATCGCCAATAAAGCGCGATTGAAATTTAAAGGCAATGTTCCTGCTGTCGTGTAGACTATACACTCACGGTTGACACTGCATATGTCGGATCAATCGGAAATTACCTTTACATTTCAGGCGCGCTAAAGCGATACGGGAATGAATCGAGCCCTTGGCCTTCCTCTGTCACTTTGAACTGAAAACTCATCGTGTCAATATTTAGTAACAGAATGTGTAGGCAATCATGCACAACTCAACCAAGGTCAGAATTATTATCTGATTCTGTAGCATTTAACTAGTGCTGCAAGCCCACAGCTACCTGATGCCCCAGCATTTGATACATTTTTTGGGGGGGGGAAGACATTGTATTTTCTTGGACAAAGTAAGCAAATATTATTTTTTTTACTCTGAGTTGATATCGGCACAACTTGTATCAAGCTGTATATTGTTCAGCAACTCAGTTATGCATTTTGTATTGAATTACATTTAGTTTTTTTTTTTTTAAACCTGTGGATATATTTGTAATAAAAATGTGCTTATTGCTTTGTCCTTTTCATGTATTCTTTCAAACACTTATATTACAATTACATGTGTCCCTGACACTTATTCACAACAATGTAAACTTGAGTTTATGCGAGTTTACTGTCCACTTCATGGGGCCATGCACATGATCTGCTTCAGAGACACCAATCACGCGGTTTTATGTTAATGACAGGTCTCCTGTGTTCTGGTCACGGTCACCAGTTTCCTCTTACTGTAAATGGCTCTCCTCACCACTACTAGGCTCCTCAATTCTCTGCTGTAGGGTGACTTCTGGTAGATCATTTGCATAATGATTCAGAGATAGGGGAGCTGGTTTCTACCCTGAAACATGTGGCTGTGCCATGCAAAACCTATCAGCTTATATAGCCGAGTCACAACTAGTAACTCGACTGTCTGGAATATCACAGTCAACAGATGGGAGCTTCTTTATTTAACAGTTAAAACACTAAACAGTAAATAGATCAAAAATACCATAATTTTATATAATGAAATGTAATGTAAAATACATGAAAGTTCAACATTCCAGAGTATCTGGAAGAGTTGGGACACAATGTCTTAGAATCTATCAATATTTCATGACAAAGACGTTTGATTAGAACAGTGAGTGTTAGAGCTTCTCTCTCTCTGTGTCTCTCTCTGTGTCTCTGTCTCTCTCTCTGTGTCTCTCTCTGTCTCTCTCTCTGCGTCTCTCGCTGTGTCTCTCTCTGTCTCTCTCTCTGTCTCTCTCTCTCTGTGTCTCTGTCTCTGTGTCTCTGTCTCTTTCTCTCTCTGTCTCTGTCTCTCTCTCTCTCTTTCTCAATTTCAATTTAAGGGGCTTTATTGGCATGGGAAACATATGTTTACATTGCCAAAGCAAGTGAAATAGATGATAAACAAAAGTGAAATAAACAATAAAAAATGAACAGTAAACATTACACTTACAAAAGTTCCAAAAGACATTTCAAATGTCATATTATTTGTTGTACTGGTGTTCAAATGGTTAAAGTACAAAAGGGAAAATAAATAAACATAAATATAGGTTGTATTTACAATGGTGTTTGTTAACTGGTTGCCCTGCTGTGATTGCACGCTGGTATTTCACCAAATAGATATGGGAGTTTATCAAAATTTGATTTGTTTTCTGTGTAATCTGAGGGAAATATGTGTCTCTAATATGGTCATACATTGGGCAGGAGGTTAGGAAGTGCAGCTCAGTTTCCACCTCATTTTGTGGGCAGTGTGCACATCTTGTCTTCTCTTGATAGCCAGGTCTGCCTACGGCAGCCTTTCTCAATAGCAAGGCTATGCTCACAATCTGTGCATAGTCAAAGCTTTCCTTAAGTTTGGGTCAGTCACAGTGGTCAGGTATTCTGCCACTGTGTACTCTCTGTTTAAGGCCAAATAGCATTCTAGTTTGCTCCGTTTTTTTTGTAAATTCTTTCCAATCTGTCAAGTAATTATCTTTTGGTTTTCTCGTGATTTTGTTGGGTCTAACTGTGTTGCGCCCCCCCCCCCCCCCTCTCTCATAGCTGGTTTTAATATTACTGATCATCACCACAAGCCTGAGAAAATAGGAAAAAAACATCACAGGAAATAATGTTGCCAATAGTTTTATTCCATTGGTTTTTATTAACAAATAAATCTCCGTAAATTGCACGATTTGGAGTGAGAAAAAAACACAAATGGTTGATAATTACAGTTATATACAAAATATAAACGCTTTCTGCATATTTAAAATAATTTATTTTTGAAGTATCTGCCAGTGTGTTTTATGAGATATAACATGTCATCAGTTTTATGCCAAATAGTTTTGTCTCTACACGTGAACAGTGAATATGAACTATTGTTATAGGAGCATTTTAGGAGTAAATAAAATACGAATTCAAGGTTTTAAAACAATACGCATAATTGTAACTAACTTTGGGCTGTTTGGGAGTCAGATAGGTATCTAATAATCTGCAGTCATTTCAGGTCATAGATATCTGTTATCCTTTTTCAAAACTGCTGTGTGGTCCTCAACGCAATAAACAGAACTAGAGGCAGCACTCAAACGGAATGGGGCAACTCTGGCAATGCACTGACAATGATTGGAATACACACAAAGTTTTGTTCCCATTATAAAAAATTATAATGACTCTACTTCACTCAACTCTGCTGGTGACAGAAAAACATTTCCCTCTTTCCCTGCCTCCCAACCATGAGACGTGCAATAATATGAAAATAAAAATGAATAAAATAAAACATTGAAATCCAACACACACACTTTACTTCTCTTGTTCTTCTCTTCTCTTCTTTCTTGCTCTGTTTTGTCTTCTCCTGCCAAACCCCCAGTACTACCAAACCCCCACTACTACCAACCCCCCACTACTACCAACCCCCCACTACTACCAACCCCCCAGTACTACCAACCCCCCACTACTACCAACCCCCCACTACTACCAACCCCCCAGTACTACCAACCCCCCAGTACTACCAACCCCCCAGTACTACCAACCCCCCAGTACTACCAACCCCCCAGTACTACCAACCCCCCAGTACTACCAACCCCCCAGTACTACCAAACCCCCAGTACTACCAAACCCCCAGTACTACCAAACCCCCAGTACTACCAAACCCCCAGTACTACCAAACCCCCAGTACTACAAAAAACCCAGTACTACCAAACCCCCAGTACTACCAAACCCCCAGTACTACCAAACCCCCAGTATTACCAAACCCTCAGTACTACCAAACCCTCAGTACTACCAAACCCTCAGTACTACCAAACCCTCAGTATGCCCAAACCCTCAGTATTACCAAACCCACAGTACTACCAAACTCACAGTATTACCAAACTCACAGTATTACCAAACCCACAGTATTACCAAACCCACAGTATTACCAAACCCACAGTATTACCAAACCCACAGTATTACCAAACTCACAGTATTACCAAACTCACAGTATTACCAAACTCACAGTATTACCAAACTCACAGTATTACCAAACTCACAGTACTACCAAACTCACAGTACTACCAAACCCTCAGTATTACCAAACCCTCAGTATTACCAAACCCACAGTATTACCAAACCCACAGTATTACCAAACCCACAGTATTACCAAACCCACAGTATTACCAAACCCACAGTATTACCAAACCCACAGTATTACCAAACCCACAGTATTACCAAACCCACAGTATTACCAAACCCACAGTACTACCAAACCCACAGTACTACCAAACCCTCAGTATTACCAGACCCTCAGTATTACCAAACCCTCAGTATTACCAAACCCTCAGTATGACCAAACCATCAGTATGACCAATCCTGCAGTATTACCAAACCCACAGTATTACCAAACCCACAGTATTACCAAACCCTCAGTATTGCCAAACCATCAGAGGGAGTTCATTTTGGGGAAATCCACGTTTTAATAGGATACTTCAGGATTTTTTTGGGCCTTCATCTACTTCCCCAGAGTCAGAAGAACTCATGGAACCATTTTTATGTCTCTGCCTCCAGTATGAAGGATGTCGAAACTCCTTCCGGAGACATAAAAAAGGTATCCACAAGTTCAACTGACTCTGAGGAAGTAGATGAAGGGCTTCGTTGCCAAAATCCCCAAGTATCCCTTTAAATATCTGCATTTCTAGTTCCTCTTTTGTGATGTCTTTTGTTTTTGTTTTCCACCAATCACAGGGTAGCTGTCTGCCCTAGCTGTCTCTGAAGAGGCGTGCATACATACCTCCACACTTCTAGAATCTCTCACGCTTAAAACTCAATCCACTACTCCTTAACAGACCTTGGTTCAAATACTATTTAAAATCTTTCAAATACTTTATCTGTGCTTGATTGAGCATGCCTGGTTTAATGGACCAATAGACAAGTCCCAATACTGTAAACCCTACCCACCTGGCAGGCTGACTCTCCAGGCAGGCTAGAGCAAGCGCTGAAAGCACATGAACATTTCCAATAGTATTTGAACCCAAGTCTGCTGTTAGACAACACTCGAACCCAAAGCCTGAAATGAATAAGCAAAAGAACAGTGTTGGGGAAGCTACTCTGAAATCATAGTTTACCAAACGACCAATTACTTCACACTACAAAAAGTTAAGCTACACTAAAACTACTCTTTAGAAAAATATAGTTTACTTAACTAAAGCTACTTTGAAAAAGTAATTCACTAAATCCAAACTACTTTGTGATACATTATCATATCTAAATCCGAAATGTCATAGACTGCAAATTGCAGGAATATATTTTATTTACCTTTATTTAACTAGGCAAGTCAGTTAAGAACACATTCTTATTTTCAATGACGGCGTAGGAACAGTGGGTTAACTGCTTTGCTCAGAACAACAGATTTTTACCTTGTCAGCTCGGAAATTCGATCATGCAACCTTTCGGTTACTAGTCCAACGCTCTAACCACTAGGCCACCTGCCACCCTAAGAACCCTGGGGTCAGGTGTTAACAGGATGTAGAATGTAGCCTATTAATAAACAACAACTATTTCAAGTGAGACTTAGGCAGGTCTGATGCTATTTTATTCTCTTCTTGCAAAAATAAGTAGTGCTTAGTTCCAGTAGTTAGCTACACCACTACATGGCAAAAAAGTAAATTAGCTACTGAAGACACTACCAAGATTTGAATTTAGTTCAACTACCACCAAGCTACAGTGTATTTACTAGTTGAACTATAGTTCACTATTACCCAGCACCGCAGAATAAGTATCACCTAGCACTCTGAAGTCATTTCCTCATGGTTGGACGTTTCACAATCAAGTTGTTATGTTTTTTATTGTTTCACTGTCTATTTTATGGCATTTGTTACTTTAAGTTGAACTTTAGCAAGGGTTCATCTGTTTCAGTAGGGACACTCCAAAATGTGTCCCTCCAAAATTAATCTGTTTCAGTAAGGACATCCCAAAATTTATCTATTTGTAAGGGGTGCGTAACTGGTGGCAGTGAAGTCAGACGCTGGAGAGCAGAACTAGGTAATAGCCGGAGCAGTTTAATATCAAAACCAACGGCATAAAGATATTACCAACATGGGTAGAAAACCCGACGCGCACCAGTCAACATGTACACGAGCACTTACAACAAACAATTCCACACAAAGACATGGGGGGAACAGAGGGTTAAATACCCACAGTATTTAACCCACTTAATGAGGGAAATGAGAACCAGGTGTGTAGGAAAACAAGACAAAACAAATGGAAAATGAAAAGTGGATCGACAATGGCTAGAAGACCGGTGACGCAGACCGCCGAATGCCGCCCGAACAAGGAGAGGAACCGACTTCGGTGGAAGTCCTGACACTGTTTCAGTAAGGACACTCCAAAATGTGTCCCTCCAAAATGTATCCGTTTCAGTAAGGACACTCCAAATGTAATCCGTTTCAGTAAGGACACTCCAAAATGCTCTAAATTGTGTACAAACTTTCACAAAATAAATCGGTAGGTTTTCAACATGAAAATTGAAATACACAATCAAATATATGTATATATATAACACCAGCGGGATTCAAAGGTCTACACAGACATTCCAGTAATTGAACTTAGTCACTGTCACTAGCCGGCTACCACCCGGTACTCTACCCTGAACCTTAGAGGCTGTTGCCCTATGTACATATACATGGAACACTGGTCACTTTAATAATGTTGACATAATGTTTTACCCATTTCACATATACACTGCTCAAAAAAATAAAGGGAACACTTAAACAACACAATGTAACTCCAAGTCAATCACACTTCTGTGAAATCAAACTGTCCACTTAGGAAGCAACACTGATTGACAATAAATTTCACATGCTGTTGTGCAAATGGAATAGACAAAAGGTGGAAATTATAGGCAATTAGCAAGACACCCCCCAAAACAGGAGTAATTCTGCAGGTGGTGACCACAGACCACTTCTCAGTTCCTATGCTTCCTGGCTGATGTTTTGGTCACTTTTGAATGCTGGCGGTGCTCTCACTCTAGTGGTAGCATGAGACGGAGTCTACAATCCACACAAGTGGCTCAGGTAGTGCAGTTCATCCAGGATGGCACATCAATGCGAACTGTGGCAAAAAGGTTTGCTGTGTCTGTCAGCGTAGTGTCCAGAGCATGCAGGCGCTACCAGGAGACAGGCCAGTACATCAGGAGATGTGGAGGAGGCCGTAGGAGGGCAACAACCCAGCAGCAGGACCGCTACCTCCGCCTTTGTGCAAGGAGGTGCACTGCCAGCGCCCTGCAAAATGACCTCCAGCAAGCCACAAATGTGCATGTGTCAGCATATTGTCTCACAAGGGGTCTGAGGATCTCATCTCGGTACCTAATGGCAGTCAGGCTACCTCTGGCGAGCACATGGAGGGCTGTGCGGCCACACAAAGAAATGCCACCCCACACCATGACTGACCCATCGCCAAACCGGTCATGCTGGAGGATGTTGCAGGCAGCAAAACGTTCTCCACGGCGTCTCCAGACTCTGTCACGTCTGTCACATGTGCTCATGTGCTCAGTGTGAACCTGCTTTCATCTGTGAAGAGCACAGGGCGCCAGTGGCGAATTTGCCAATCTTGGTGTTCTCTGGCAAATGCCAAACGTCCTGCACGGTGTTGGGCTGTAAGCACAACCCCCACCTGTGGACGTCGGGCCCTCATACCACCCTCACGGAGTCTGTTTCTGACCGTTTGAGCAGACACATGCACATTTGTGGCCTGCTGGAGGTCATTTTGCAGGGCGCTGGCAGTGCACCTCCTTGCACAAAGGCGGAGGTAGCGGTCCTGCTGCTGGGTTGTTGCCCTCCTACGGCCTCCTCCACGTCTCCTGATGTACTGGCCTGTCTCCTGGTAGCGCCTGCATGTTCTGGACACTACGCTGACAGACACAGCAAACCTTTTTGCCACAGTTCGCATTGATGTGCCATCCTGGATGAACTGCACTACCTGAGCCACTTGTGTGGGTTGTAGACTCCGTCTCATGCTACCACTAGAGTGAGAGCACCGCCAGCATTCAAGTGACCAAAACATCAGCCAGGAAGCATAGGAACTGAGAAGTGGTCTGTGGTCACCACCTGCAGAATCACTCCTGTTTTGGGGGGTGTCTTGCTAATTGCCTATAATTTCCACCTTTTGTCTATTCCATTTGCACAACAGCATGTGAAATGTATTGTCAATCAGTGTTGCTTCCTAAGTGGACAGTTTGATTTCACAGAAGTGTGATTGACTTGGAGTTACATTGTGTTGTTTAAGTGTTCCCTTTATTTTTTTGAGCAGTGTATATACACTGTATTCTAGTCAAGGCTCATCCTATATAACTACTGCTGTACACACCTTTTCTATTCATATATCGACACAACAGTAGTAGGCTTGATTACCAATAACGATGAGACAGCCTACATGGAGGAGGTGAGGGTTCTGGGAGAGTGGTGACAGGAAAATAACCTCTCACTCAACGTCAACAAAACAAAGGAGATGATCGTGGACTTCAGGAAACAGTAGAGGGAACACCCCCCTATCCACATCGACGGGACAGCAGTGGAAAAGGTGGAAAGTTAAGTTCCTCGGCATACATATCACTGACAAACTGAAATGGTCCACCCACACAGACAGTGTGGTGAAGAAGGTGCAACAGGCCCTCAACCTCAGGATGCTGAAGAAATTTGGCTTGTCACCTAAAACCCTCACAAACCTTTACAGATGCATCCTGTCGGGCTGTAGCACTCAACCGCAGGACTCTCCAGAGGGTGGTGCGGTCTGCACAACGCATCACCGGGGGCAAACTACCTGCCCTCCAGGACACCTACACCACCCGATGTCACAGGAAGGCCATACAGATCATCAAGGACAACAACCACCCGAGCCACTGCCTGTTCACCCCGCTACCATCCAGAAGGCGAGGTCAGTACAGGTGCAAGTACAAGCTGGGACCGAGAGACTGAAAAACAGCTTCTATCTCAAGGCGGGGTGCAACTCAATATTAGGAAGATGTTCTTAATGTTTTGTACACTCAATGTAAATTTATATTCCGGACTCTGACATTGCTCGTTCTGATATTTCTTAATTTATATTTTTTGGGGGGGATTTGTGTGTATTGTTAGGTATACTGCACGGTTGGAGCTAGAAACAGAAGCATTTTGCTACATCTGCGATAACACCTGCATAATATGTGTACGGAACCAATACAATTAGACTTGAGGTACATAATATAGGCATTCCATCGCGCTGTCATTACAACCAAACTAAAGTAATTTAAAGTCTGTATTCATTCTCCAGTCATGACACAAAGTCTGACAAGGATCACATTTGAAAACTTCGCAATAACTTTATTGTAGACAGTTTATAGACAGTGGCACAAAGATGCAACAGCTTGTTGTTGACGTTGTGTTTTGGCGGAGATGAGTTGGGCTGTAGTTGCTACTACACTACAACAGGAGATAAGGAAACATACTGTACATTATCCATATGGCCTTTTCCTCCTGTTCCCATGTCTTTCTCCGTGGGATGAGGTGAGTTAAGCTGATGTTGATACCAGGGGGTGTAACGCAGTTTACCCACCTTTCGTTCTTTTGCCATACAGTGCATTGAAAGTATAGGAAGCGCTAGTTTTCTTTTCACCGCGACCGGCGATCAGTTCACCCACCTATGTTTTTACCACTAGTTGATACTACAGGGAGTAAGTAAGAAAAACACGAGGAGAAGCTGGTGTCCTTTCACAGCGTTTCTGGTTCTGTTGGTTCTAGTCACTGTGTTTGACTCAGGCTGGGCTGGGTGTTGGAGGATACAGTACCAGAGGGGTTTGGGTCCAAAGATGGTTCAGGTCACTGAGTTGGGTTCAGGCTGGTTGGGATGAGGCTGGATGGGCTCTAGACTGGGTCCTTGGGGCAGGGTGGGTTGTAGGTTCAGTGTTCTGGGCTGACTGGGTCCTTGGGGCAGGGTGGGTTCTAGGTTCGGTGTTCTGTGTTCTGTGCTGACTGGGTCCTTGGGGCAGGGTGGGTTCTAGGTTCGGTGTTCTGTGCTGACTGGGTCCTTGGGGCAGGGTGGGTTCTAGGTTCGGTGTTCTGTGCTGACTGGGTACTTGGGGCAGGGTGGGTTCTAGGTTCGGTGTTCTGTGCTGACTGGGTACTTGGGGCAGGGTGGGTTCTAGGTTCGGTGTTCTGTGCTGACTGGGTACTTGGGGCAGGGTGGGTTCTAGGTTCGGTGTTCTGTGCTGACTGGGTACTTGGGGCAGGGTGGGTTCTAGGTTCGGTGTTCTGTGCTGACTGGGTACTTGGGGCAGGGTGGGTTCTAGGTTCAGTGTTCTGTGCTGACTGGGTACTTGGGGCAGGGTGGGTTCTAGGTTCAGTGTTCTGGAATGAATGGATGTCAGAGGGATGTCAAGTTGCTGGGTCTGAAGATACGGTCAAACTCATTGAGAATGAGCTCCACGGCCTGGTTCTGGTAGACCATGTTGATGGCCATGTTAACATTGTCCCTCTCCGGACGCATCAGGGTGGGACCGAACACTATGCCGATGTTCTGGGTCGACATCCGGTTAGAGTCAGAATGTTCCATCACCCTGGGGGAGGGAGGGAGAGAAAGAGACAGAATGAGACAGAAAGAGAGATAGATTACTGCTTGTACAATATGGCTACAGGGTCTTTCTACAGCGAAGTAGCCTGACTCCTTCTGTGTCATTCCAGTGACCACCAATGACACACAGCTTCATCTCAGTGGTCACTGTTGAGAATCTGCTCGTCATTTTAACTATTCTTGTTGATTCACAGAGCAGCAGGACAGTGGTTACACTGGTGCTTATTTACGGGACATTGGTGTGTGCCTGGACCGTGTGTGTGTGTGTGTGTGTGTGACACATACACAGGAATGGGTTAAAGCCACAGCATGAGGCATTCTTTAAAAATTCCATTCCCACAGAGATCACAAGGGAGGAGGAGAGGAGGAGGAGAAAAGGGGACAGATGAGAAAGAAAAGAGATGGGCAGAGGGGTAATGAGGGGGGGGGGGGGGGAGAGGAGGTAAGGAAGAAAAGAGGAGGGAGATGGGTAGATTTATAGAGGAGAGAAGTAGATGGATTGATTTAAGGCGGCAGATGAGAAAATGAGAAGCAGAGAGAGAGGGAGAAAGGGAGTTAGAGACACAGTGACAGACAGACTTATACGAGACACACACTGCCACAGACTCATACGAGACACACACTGGCACAGACTCATACGAGACACACAGACAGACTCATAAGAGACACACACTGGCACAGACTCATAGAAGACACACACTGGCACAGACTCATAGAAGACACACACTGGCACAGACTCATAGAAGACACACACTGGCACAGACTCATAGAAGACACACACTGGCAGACTCATAGAAGACACACTGGCACAGACTCATAGAAGACACACTGGCACAGACTCATAGAAGACGGGACATTGGTGTGTGCCTGGACCGTGTGTGTGTGTTCTGTGCTGGCACAGACTCATACGAGACACACACTGGCACAGACTCATAGAAGACACACACTGGCACAGACTCATAGAAGACACACACTGGCACAAACTCATAGAAGACACACACTGGCACAGACTCATAGAAGACACACACTGGCACAGACTCATAGAAGACACACTGGCACAGACTCATAGAAGACGGGACATTGGTGTGTGCCTGGACCGTGTGTGTGTGTTCTGTGCTGGCACAGACTCATACGAGACACACACTGGCACAGACTCATAGAAGACACATACTGGCACAGACTTATAGAAGACACATACTGGCACAGACTTATAGAAGACACACTGGCACAGACTCATATGAGACACACACTGGCACAGACTCATATGAGACACACACTGGCACAGACTCATATGAGACACACACTGGCACAGACTCATAGAAGACACACTGGCACAGACTCATAGAAGACACACTGGCACAGACTCATACGAGACACACACTGGCACAGAATCATAGAAGACACACTGGCACAGAATCATAGAAGACACACTGGCACAGAATCATAGAAGACACACTGGCACAAACATCAGACTCACGAACACAACACATTCATTATTTTAGACCTGGGGACAGCAACATTTAAGTAGCAGAGCAGTACATGAAAAGTGATATTATTTTCGTTAACTTCTTCAAAATCCTAAATCCTTCACTCTTTCAACCTCATTGTCCTCTCTCAAATATAACCCCCAGGTAGCCACAGCACTCGCTCACCAAGACTTCTTCACACTTTTCATTCACATGCTGGATGACAACTGCTTAGAACGAGGGTACTCCTCCCTCTAGTGGTCAGTCGTATTACATGCTGCATATTATTTTTCACCAGACAGTAAAAGCTGATTCTTAAACAACAGATGTACAACTGAAGGACATTCAGAACAATTGAAAGATGGTGAAATGGAATAAGATTGAGTTTAGATGGGTCAAATGTTTTAGGGTACACTGGGTATTGAGACAGTGTTTTTGAGGGTACACTGGTTAATGAGGGTTTTTGAGGGTACACTGGGTATTGTGCCAGGTTTTTTTTTAGGGTACACTGGGTATTGAGACAGAGTGTTTTTGAGGGTACACTGGGTATTGAGGGGTTTTGCGGGTACATTGGGTATTGTGACAGAGGGTTTTTTGAGGGTACACTGGGTAATGTGACAGAGGGTTTTTTGAGGGTACACTGGGTATTGAGGGTTTTTTGAGGGTACACTGGGTATTGAGGGTTTTTTGAGGGTACACTGGGTATTGAGGGTTTTTGAGGGTACATTGGGTATTGAGGGTTTTTTGAGGGTACATTGGGTATTGAGGGTTTTTGAGGGTACACTGGGTATTGAGGGTTTTTGAGGGAACATTGGGTATTGAGAGTTTGAGGGAACATTGGGTATTGAGGGTTTTTTGAGGGTACATTGGGTATTGAGGGTTTTTGAGGGTACACTGGGTATTGTGACAGGGGGTTAACCCTTGGAGGTGTGATGTCTCGTACCGTTTGAGATGACTGAACATGAACCTCATGGTGTCTTGGTTGGGAGGAGGCATGCTCAGTACCAGAGACTTCAGACGGTCCACTTTATCCAGGTAGTCTGACATCTCTGGAACACAGTAGGACACACTCGGTACACTCCAGATCAGAATCTTCTAACTCTAGTTAGTTAGTTAGTTAGGTAGCTAGTTAATTTGTTAGTGTGTTAGGTAGGTGGGCAGGTAATAGAAAGAGTTTATACTCACTGACGGTCTCTAAGATGTCTGTGAAGAAGCCGTAAGGAACCAGGGGTTCAGGAAGCTCTCTGAAGAACAGCTTCAGGGCTCCTGTGATGACATGGATGTCCTCCCACTCACTCTGTTCCAGGTTCAACTTCTCTATTGGTGGAGGGAGAGAGGGAGAGAGCGACATGTGTGAATTTTACTGTTAAAACTCCCTCAGTACTCTGATTGACAGGTCGGCCGGCAGGCTGGCAGGCTGGTAGCTGTAGCAGAAAGAAAGTGTCTGTGAAAGTGAAGCGATAGTCAGAGGGCAGAGAGAAAGGCAAAACACAATACGACCCTCCTGAACAATGTTTCTCAAAGTGTCACAGTTACATCTGTACACTCAATAACTGTGGTTCTTCAAGAGTTTGATTTAAGGTTCTGTCTACTATCCAAATTAGTATCACAAAACATTGGTCAGGTGAGCTGGGCTAAGGTGTTCCACAAAACACAAACTGCAGTACTCTGCTTAAACCACTGGGTGGCACCAATGGACCGTGTAAAAGCACACAGGCACTTGAATTTATAGTTTACTCAAACAGAAATATTTGATGCAAGGACAACACAATAGACACATGGAAAGCATCAAGACAAACAAACGTGTGTTTTTGCATGTATGGAGTGAGTACAGTGCACACAGATAGGCATTTGGATGAAAACTGTGAGCCATCTTGGTTCTACAGTCTCCATCTGTCTGTCTACCTTGTACCAACTCCGCAGGGAACATATAACGTCCGTCTGTAGTCACCGCTCGCTCTGCAAAAAACAACCAACAGTCATTTAGCCTACAAGGTCAAGCAGGTCGGAATCAGGTTACTCTCGTTCAGAGTGGAATCCTAAATTATGTCCATTATAAAGCACTCTGGGCTTAAAACAATTAAATGTGTAGTGTAGGATGCTTTTCAGAACATACCCCCTCCCTCCATCCCTTCCTCCTGCCTCCCTCTCTTCCTCCTGCCTCACTCCTCCCTCTCTTCATCCCTTCCTCCCTCTCTTCATACCTCCCCCTCTTCATACCTCCCCTCTTCATACCTCCCCTCTTCATACCTCCCTCCCTCCTCCCTCTCTTTATACCTCCCTCCCTCCTCCCTCTCTTTATACCTCCCTCCCTCCTCCCTCTCTTTATACCTCCCTCCCTCCTCCCTCTCTTTATACCTCCCTCCCTCTCTTTATACCTCCCTCCCTCTCTTTATACCTCCCTCCCTCTCTTTATACCTCCCTCCCTCTCTTTATACCTCCCTCCCTCTCTTTATACCTCCCTCCCTCTCTTTATACCTCCCTCCCTCTCTTTATACCTCCCTCCCTCCTCCCTCTCTTTATACCTCCCTCCCTCCTCCCTCTCTTTATACCTCCCTCCCTCCTCCCTCTCTTTATACCTCCCTCCCTCCTCCCTCTCTTTATACCTCCCTCCCTCCTCCCTCTCTTTATACCTCCCTCCCTCCTCCCTCTCTTTATACCTCCCTCCCTCCTCCCTCTCTTTATACCTCCCTCCCTCCTCCCTCTCTTTATACCTCCCTCCCTCCTCCCTCTCTTTATACCTCCCTCCCTCCTCCCTCTCTTTATACCTCCCTCCCTCCTCCCTCTCTTTATACCTCCCTCCCTCCTCCCTCTCTTTATACCTCCCTCCCTCCTCACCCTCTCTTTATACCTCCCTCCCTCCTCACCCTCTCTTTATACCTCCCTCCCTCCCTCTCTTCATCCCTACCTCCCTCCCTCTCTTCATCCCTACCTCCCTCCCTCTCTTCATCCCTACCTCCCTCCCTCTCTTCATCCCTACCTCCCTCCCTCTCTTCATCCCTCCCTCCCTCCCTCTCTTCATCCCTCCCTCCCTCCCTCTCTTCATCCCTCCCTCCCTCCCTCTCTTCATCCCTCCCTCCCTCCCTCTCTTCATCCCTCCCTCCCTCCCTCTCTTCATCCCTCCCTCCCTCCCTCTCTTCATCCCTCCCTCCATCCCTCCCTTCATCCCTCCCTCCCTCCCTCCCTCTCTCTCTTCATCCCTCCCTCCCTCCCTCCCTCTCTTCATCCCTCCCTCCCTCCCTCCCTCCCTCCCTCCCTCCCTCCCTCTCTTCATCCCTCCCTCCCTCCCTCTCTTCATCCCTCCCTCCCTCCCTCTCTTCATCCCTCCCTCCCTCCCTCTCTTCCTCCCTCCCTCCCTCCCTCCCTCCCGCCCTCTCTTCATCCCTCCCTCCCTCCCTCTCTTCATCCCTCCCTCCTTCCCTCCCTCCCCCCCTCCCTCCCTCTCTTCATCCCTCCCTCCCTCCCTCCCGCCCTCTCTATTCATCCCTCCCTCCCTCCCTCTCTTCATCCCTCCCTCCCTCCCTCTATCCCTCCCTCCCTCCCTCTCTTCATACCTCCCTCCCTCCCTCTCTTCATACCTCCCTCCCTCCCTCTCTTCATACCTCCCTCCCTCTCTTCATACCTCCCTCCCTCCCTCTCTTCATACCTCCCTCCCTCTCTTCATACCTCCCTCCCTCTCTTCATACCTCCCTCCCTCTCTTCATACCTCCCTCCCTCTCTTCATACCTCCCTCTCTTCTCCCACCTCCCTCTCATCATACCTCCCTCCCTTCTCCCTCCCTTCATTCCTCCCGTACGCCCTCCCTCACCATGGTTGACTAAGAAGCGTAGTTTCTGGATGACCGCCAGGTTCCCACTCACTCTGTAGATACCGTCTGTCTCCAGCCCTGAATAACAACACACAGGTAGGACATGTAACCCTGGCAACAACCACAGATGGTTAAAACACTTAAAACCCATACAATCCATATCAATTATAAACCAGTTCAATGAGATATAAATGTGCAGTAAACATTCTCCTCTCTTCCACAAAATATTTGTTTACCTACAGCCAAACTGTACCCACAGGGGAGTGAGTTCCAGAGGCTGTACTGTACCCACAGGGGAGTGAGTTCCAGAGGCTGTACTGTACCCACAGGGGAGTGAGTTCCAGAGGCTGTACTGTACCCACAGGGGAGTGAGTGCCAGAGGCTGTACTGTACCCACAGGGGAGTGAGTGCCAGAGGCTGTACTGTACCCACAGGGGAGTGAGTGCCAGAGGCTGTACTGTACCCACAGGGGAGTGAGTGCCAGAGGCTGTACTGTAAACACAGGGGAGTGAGTGCCAGAGGCTGTACTGTACCCACAGGGGAGTGAGTTCCAGAGGCTGTACTGTACCCACAGGGGAGTGAGTGCCAGAGGCTGTACTGTACCCACAGGGGAGTGAGTGCCAGAGGCTGTACTGTACCCACAGGGGAGTGAGTGCCAGAGGCTGTACTGTACCCACAGGGGAGTGAGTTCCAGAGGCTGTACTGTACCCACAGGGGAGTGAGTTCCAGAGGCTGTACTGTACCCACAGGGAAGTGAGTGCCAGAGGCTGTACTGTACCCACAGGGAAGTGAGTGCCAGAGGCTGTACTGTACCCACAGGGGAGTGAGTTCCAGAGGCTGTACTGTACCCACAGGGGAGTGAGTTCCAGAGGCTGTACTGTGCCCACAGGGGAGTGAGTTCCAGAGGCTGTACTGTACCCATTGTTTTATGTTTATGGCTGTACCTCTCCTCTCCACAGCCTCAGTGCAGAGCCTGACGAAACGAGGCACATTGTTCTTCTCTCTCTCACACAGCATCTCTAGATGACAGCCAAACACCTGGTCTGTAAATGACAACAGCAGCATGTTTAACATTTACATTTTTAGTCATTTAGCAGACGCTCTTATCCAGAGCGACTTACAGTAGAGTGCATACATTTTTATTACATTTTACATACTGAGACAAGGATATCCCTACCGGCCAAACCCTCCCTAACCCGGAGGACGCTATGCCAATTGTGCGTTGCCCCACGGACCTCCCGGTTGCGGCCGGCTGCAACAGAGCCTGGGCGCGAACCCAGCCCAGCCTGAGCGCGAACCCAGAGACTCTGGTGGCGCAGCTAGCACTGCGATGCAGTGCCCTAGACCACTGCGCCACCCGGGAGGCCGGGTGGCGCCGATGATTGTGCACATGCCAGTAGACCATAGGAAGACTAAATATGATCTGGTCTAAAGAGATTTACAGTCAACACTAACAGAACTGTGATCTGAGGTCATGAGAGACACGGACACATTCATAGATACCACACTACTTCATTATTCAATGAAAACCAACACCAGAGAAATGTCAATGAACTGAATTGATCACCAGTTCCATGGAATTGAGCTGCCACTACTCTGAGGGTTGTGGCAGCTCAATTGATGGAAAGTGGTGTTGAGGGAAAAGCATGAGACATTAAAATTGGCATAAAACACACACTTTGTTCCACAAGGCCGCAGCTAAGCCCCACCCTCTTCAACATATATCAATGAATTGGCACGGGCACTAGAACAGTCTGCAGCACCCGGTCTCACCCTACTAGAATCTGAAGTCAAATGTCTACTGTTTGCTGATGATCTGGTGTTTCTGTCCCCAACCAAGGAGGACCTACAGCAGCACCTAGATCTTCTGCACAGATTCTGCCAGACCTGGGCTCTGACAGTAAATCTCAGTAAGACAAAAATAATGGTGTTCCAAAAAAGTTCCAGTTGCCAGGAACACGAATACAAATTCCATCTAGACACCGTTTCCCTAGAGCACATAAAAAAACGATACATACCTCGGCCTAAACATCAGTGCCACAGGTAACTTCCACAAAGCTGTGAACGATCTGAGGCAAGAAGGGCCTTCTATGGCATCAAAAATAACATAAAAATCAACATCAATTAAGATCTGGCAAAAAAAATACTTGAATCATTATTTAACCTATTGCTCTTAATGATTGTGAGATCTGGGGTCCGCTCACCAACCAAGAATTCACAAAATGGGACAAACACCAAATTGAGACTCTGCATCCAGAATTCTGCAAAACTATCCTCAGTGTACTACGTAAAACACCAAATAATGCATGCAGAGCAAAATTAGGTTGATACCCGCTAATTCTCAAAAACCCAAACCTTCCATAACAAAGCCATCATCTACAGAGAGATGAACCTGGAGAAGAGTCCCCTAAGCAAGCTGGTCCTGGGGCTCTGTTCACAAACACAAACAGACCCCACAGAGCCCCAGGACAGCAATACAATTAGACCCAACTAAATAAAAATAAAAAGATAAATTACTTAACACATTGGAAATAATTTACATAAAAGCAGCAAACTAGAATGCTATTTGGCCCTAAACAGAGAGTACACAGTGGCAGAATACCTGACCACTGTGACTGAACCAAAATTAAGTGTAGTGATTTTCGTCTTCGGATGAAGAGTAGTCATCGGACCAAAGCACAGCATGGTAAGTGTTCCTGTTATTTTTACTAGAACAGAAACACTAAACAAAATAACGACGAGCATGAAAACAAAACAGTCCTATAAGGTGCAGCAACACAAAACAACTACCCACAACACCTACATGAAAATGGCAACCTAAATAGGCTCCCCAATCAGAGACAACGAGAAACAGCTGTCTCTGATTGGGAACCAACTCAGGCCACCATAAACCTACATACCCCTAGACCATACAAAATCCCCATAGACAAACCAAACCCCTAGACAATACAAAAACTAAACAAACCACCCTTGTCACACCCTGACCTAACCAAAAAATAAAGAAAACAAATATAACTAAAGTCAGGGCGTGACATTAAGGAAATCTTTGACTATGTACAGCACAGGTGTCAAACTCATTCCACGGGGGGCCGAGTGTCTGCGGGTTTTCGCTCCTCCCTTGTACTTGATTGATGAATTAACATCACTAATTAGTTAGGAACTCCCCACACCTGGTTGTCTAGGGCTTTATTGAAAGGAAAAACCAAAAACCTGCAGACACTAGGCCCTCCGTGGAATGAGTTTGACACCCCTGATGTACAGACTCAGTGAGCATTGCCTTGCTATTGAGAAAGTACGCCGAAGGCAGACCTGGCTCTCAAGATAAGACAGGCTATGTGCACACTGTCCACAAAATGAAATGGAAACTGAGATGCACTGAAAAAAATGTGTGACCTGTTGCCACAAGAAAATGTCAAACAGTGAAGAACTAACACCATTGTAAACACAGCCCATATTCATGTTTATTTATTTTCCCTTTGTACTTTAACTATTTGTACATCATTACAACACTGTATATAGACATAAAGTGACATTTTAAATGTCTTTATTCTTTTGGATCTTGTGTGAGTGTTTTTTTTTATTTTTTACTTTTGTTTATTATCTATTTCAATTGTTTTGTCAATGTAAACACATGTTTCTCATGTCATTAAAGCCCCTTCAATTCGAGAGAGAGAGAGAGAGAGAGAGAGAGAGAGAGAGAGAGAGAGAGAGAGAGAGAGAGAGAGAGAGAGAGAGAGAGAGAGAGAGAGAGAGAGAGAGAGAGAGAGAGAGAGAGAGAGAGAGAGAGAGATCACCCTTGATGAGTCCTTTCTCCTGTAGGATCTGTAGTGGAGGTCTCTTGAGGATGAACTTCTTCAGTCTGCTCCGAACACGCTTCCTCTCTGAGTTCTCCACGTTGGAAGCAGAACGAGGGACTGCACCGGGAGTGAGGCAAAGAGGGAGAGCAACAAAGGAGGGAGGAAAGGAGGGAGTGAAGGAGGGAGCGAAGGAGGGAAGGCACCAGGAACAAGAAGTACAAGAAAAAAAAAGATAGACCAACTTTAGTGTCGATTTTATAGAAATGTGAAGATAAATAGACCACTGGGAGGAAGCACAGCCACAGCCACAGCCACAGCCACAGCCACAGCCACAGCCACAGCCACAGCCACAGCCACAGCAACAGCCACAGCAACAGCCACAGCAACAGCCACAGCCACAGCCACAGCCACAGCAACAGCCACAGCCACAGCAACAGCCACAGCCACAGCAACAGCAACAGCCACAGCAACAGCCACAGCAACAGCATCCTTGTAGCAATGGATGGATGGAGAGACTCACGTGATGCTTTATATCCTCGACTGTCCTCTTCGTCTCCACTGTGGTCCAACATCTCCAGACTGCCCGCCCTCCTCAGAGAGTACAGCAGGACATTATCCAGGGGATTCTCCCGATCCTATAGAAGAGAAGACCATTTCAACTTGTACCAGACAACTTTGTTAACCATTTGTTAGCGCCCTGATGAAAGCTAGATTCTAAAATAAGTTGGTGTTTGATCATAAAGAAAGGCTTTTAATTCCCTTCCATTGTCCTCCTAGAGTAGCTGAATACAGTGGGGGCTGCTGAGAGGAGGATGGGACATAATAATGGCTGGAACGGAGCGAATGGCATGACATCACACACGGAAACCATTCCTCTGATTCCACTCCAGTCATTACCACAAGCCTGTCCTCCCCAGTTAAGGTGTCACCAACCTCCTGTGGCTGAATATCTCTTCCAAACGGTTCTAGAGCTCTCACACACACGCACACAAACACATGCATGCAAGCACACACACGCACACACACACTCAGCGTGTGAAACTCACCAGTCTATTGATGACACTGTGGATGGTGTTGAACCACTCTCTGATCAGTGAGTCTGTCTCTGACTGCAGTAGGAACTCATTCCCTGTCACCGTCCTCAGCTACCACACAAACAGACAAAGTACCGTGGGTTAGTCCCAAATCACAGACTACTTCACCAGGTACTGTACTACTTCTTACTACTAATTCTTCAGTCAATTCGGGCTCCCGAGTGGCACAGCGGTCTAAGGCACTGCATCTCAGTGCAAGAGGCATCACTACATTCCCCGGTTCAAATCCAGGCTGGATCACATCTGGCCGTGATTGGGAGTCCCATAGGGCGCACAACTAAACCAGCATCGTCCACGTTTGGCCGGAGTAGGCTGTCATAGAAAATCAGTATTTGTTCTTAACTGACTGACTTGCCTAGTTACAGAAAGGATGAATAATACAATTTGGGAAAGGAATTCAAAATAACAATTCTGGAAATATAAATACGCATTGAATTTTAAGGCATGTATTGAATTGACATTGACATTGTCTGAAACCCTGGTGCTCATAGAGTCCTGTTACAACACCTACAGTCAGATACTGAACTTCCTCTCAAGAGGACGTGAGAATGTTTTTTCACAGAGAAAACAACTAGAGCAGTTCTCACTCTCTCTGTGAGACTAAAATAGACACATTTGACTTCCCTAAAATACAGGGTGAAATAAAGTATCTTAAAATGCCAATGAAATGATATACAAACAATAAAATGGTGGTATGAGGGACATCCGTCCCATCTGGTGTGTGTCTGACCTTGAAGACGTTCTTCTTGCTGGACAGGTCATTGGTCCACTGCACCACGGCTCCTCTCAGATCTACACTGCTCTCCGGACGACTGTTTCCTGGTTTCTGGAGACCAATAAGAAAGCAGTCTTGAGACATAAAAAAAATTAAATAATAATAAAATATTTAAACTCCATCTATGATAGTTAAACTCAATGACTATCTTACCCAGCTGGAGGGGGTCTGGGATTTGGGATCCTTGAAGAACACCAGACTGTTCCCGACCAGAACCACCCACGAGGGATTCCAGTTCTTCCTAAAACACACATCAGGAGAGCACACACACACACACACACAGGGTGACGTTTACGGTTCCACCACACCTACACACACACACACACACACACACACAGGGTGACGTTTACGGTTCCACCACACTTATACAGTAGATACAGGGTGACGTTTACGGTTCCACCACACCTATACAGTAGATACAGGGTGACGTTTACGGTTCCACCACACCTACACAGTAGATACAGGGTGACGTTTACGGTTCCACCACACCTACACAGTAGATACAGGGTGACGTTTACGGTTCCACCACACCTACACAGTAGATACAGGGTGACGTTTACGGTTCCACCACACCTACACAGTAGATACAGGGTGACGTTTACGGTTCCACCACACCTATACAGTAGATACAGGGTGACGTTTACGGTTCCACCACACCTACACAGTAGATACAGGGTGACGTTTACGGTTCCACCACACCTATACAGTAGATACAGGGTGACGTTTACGGTTCCACCACACCTATACAGTAGATACAGGGTGACGTTTACGGTTCCACCACACCTATACAGTAGATACAGGGTGACGTTTACGGTTCCACCACACCTATACAGTAGATACAGGGTGACGTTTACGGTTCCACCACACCTATACAGTAGATACAGGGTGACGTTTACGGTTCCACCACACCTATACAGTAGATACAGGGTGACGTTTACGGTTCCACCACACCTATACAGTAGATACAGGGTGACGTTTACGGTTCCACCACACCTATACAGTAGATACAGGGTGACGTTTACGGTTCCACCACACCTATACAGTAGATACAGGGTGACGTTTACGGTTCCACCACACCTATACAGTAGATACAGGGTGACGTTTACGGTTCCACCACACCTATACAGTAGATACAGGGTGACGTTTACGGTTCCACCACACCTATACAGTAGATACAGGGTGACGTTTACGGTTCCACCACACCTATACAGTAGATACAGGGTGACGTTTACGGTTCCACCACACCTATACAGTAGATACAGGGTGACGTTTACGGTTCCACCACACCTATACAGTAGATACAGGGTGACGTTTACGGTTCCACCACACCTATACAGTAGATACAGGGTGACGTTTACGGTTCCACCACACCTATACAGTAGATACAGGGTGACGTTTACGGTTCCACCACACCTATACAGTAGATACAGGGTGACGTTTACGGTTCCACCACACCTATACAGTAGATACAGGGTGACGTTTACGGTTCCACCACACCTATACAGTAGATACAGGGTGACGTTTACGGTTCCACCACACCTACACAGTAGATACAGGGTGACGTTTACGGTTCCACCACACCTACACAGTAGATACAGGGTGACGTTTACGGTTCCACCACACCTACACAGTAGATACAGGGTGACGTTTACGGTTCCACCACACCTACACAGTAGATACAGGGTGACGTTTACGGTTCCACCACACCTACACAGTAGATACAGGGTGACGTTTACGGTTCCACCACACCTACACAGTAGATACAGGGTGACGTTTACGGTTCCACGACACCTACACAGTAGATACAGGGTGACGTTTACGGTTCCACCACACCTACACAGTAGATACAGGGTGACGTTTACGGTTCCACCACACCTACACAGTAGATACAGGGTGACGTTTACGGTTCCACCACACCTACACAGTAGATACAGGGTGAAGTTTACGGTTCCACCACACCTACACAGTAGATACAGGGTGACGTTTACGGTTCCACCACACCTACACAGTAGATACAGGGTGACGTTTACGGTTCCACCACACCTACACAGTAGATACAGGGTGACGTTTACGGTTCCACCACACCTACACAGTAGATACAGGGTGACGTTTACGGTTCCACCACACCTACACAGTAGATACAGGGTGACGTTTACGGTTCCACCACACCTACACAGTAGATACAGGGTGACGTTTACGGTTCCACCACACCTACACAGTAGATACAGGGTGACGTTTACGGTTCCACCACACCTACACACACAGGGTGACGTTTATGGTTCCACCACACCTATACAGTAGATACAGGGTGACGTTTACGGTTCCACCACAACTATACAGTAGATACAGGGTGACGTTTACGGTTCCACCACACCTACACACACACACACACACACAGGGTGACGTTTATGGTTCCACCACACCTATACAGTAGATACAGGGTGACGTTTACGGTTCCACCACACCTATACAGTAGATACAGGGTGACGTTTACGGTTCCACCACACCTATACAGTAGATACAGGGTGACGTTTACGGTTCCACCACACCTATACAGTAGATACAGGGTGACGTTTACGGTTCCACCACACCTATACAGTAGATACAGGGTGACGTTTACGGTTCCACCACACCTATTCAGTAGATACAGGGTGACGTTTACGGTTCCACCACACCTATACAGTAGATACAGGGTGACGTTTACGGTTCCACCACACCTATACAGTAGATACAGGGTGACGTTTACGGTTCCACCACACCTATACAGTAGATACAGGGTGACGTTTACGGTTCCACCACACCTATACAGTAGATACAGGGTGACGTTTACGGTTCCACCACACCTATACAGTAGATACAGGGTGACGTTTACGGTTCCACCACACCTATACAGTAGATACAGGGTGACGTTTACGGTTCCACCACACCTATACAGTAGATACAGGGTGCAGAGGATGATATCTTCTTCATATCACAGACAGTCTACCTCAGTTTCCGGCCTCCCTCTGCTATCTTGGTCTTGTTCAGCAGACCTGCTTTCTCCAGCTCCTGAGGATGGAAGTGGGAGGGGAGATTAACTGTTGATACAGAGGGCTAATTCACGGGCTGCTCTGATGACCCACGTTGGTGCCACACAGTAAGCTAAACACTTACAGCAACAACCTAGGGAATGAGATGCACATGTCACTAGAACCATGGATGGACAGTGGGACAGGGGTTACAGACGGGAGACAGCGGAGACAGAGGGACAGGGGTTACAGACGGGAGACAGCGGAGACAGAGAGACAGATGGGAGACAGCGGAGACAGAAGGACAGACGGGAGACAGCGGAGACAGAGGGACAGACGGGAGACAGCGGAGACAGAGGGACAGACGGGAGACAGCGGAGACAGAGGGACAGACGGGAGACAGCGGAGACAGAAGGACAGATGGGAGACAGCGGAGACAGAGGGACAGATGGGAGACAGCGGAGACAGAGGGACAGATGGGAGACAGCGGAGACAGAGGGACAGATGGGAGACAGCGGAGACAGAGGGACAGATGAGAGACAGCGGAGACAGAGGGACAGATGGGAGACAGCGGAGACAGAGGGACAGATGGGAGACAGCGGAGGCAGAGGGACAGATGAGAGACAGCGGAGACAGAGGGACAGATGGGAGACAGCGGAGACAGAGGGACAGATGGGAGACAGCGGAGACAGAGGGACAGATGAAAGACAGCGGAGACAGAAGGACAGATGGCAGACAGAGGGACAGATGGGAGACAGAGGGACAGATGGGAGACAGCGGAGACAGAGGGACAGATGGGAGACAGCGGAGACAGAGGGACAGACGGGAGACAGCGGAGACAGAAGGACAGATGGGAGACAGCGGAGACAGAGGGACAGATGGGAGACAGCGGAGACAGAGGGACAGATGGGAGACAGCGGAGACAGAAGGACAGATGGGAGACAGAGGGACAGATGGGAGACAGAGGGACAGATGGGAGACAGCGGAGACAGAAGGACAGATGGGAGACAGAGGGAGAGATGGGAGACAGAGGGACAGAGGGACAGATGGGAGACAGAGGGACAGATGGGAGACAGCGGAGACAGAGGGACAGATGGGAGACAGCGTAGACAGAGGGACAGATGAGAGACAGCGGAGACAGAGGGACAGATGGGAGACAGCGGAGGCAGAAGGACAGATGGGAGACAGCGGAGACAGAGGGACAGATGGGAGACAGCGGAGACAGAAGGACAGATGGGAGACAGCGGAGACAGAGGGACAGATGGGAGACAGCGGAGACAGAGGGACAGATGGGAGACAGCGGAGACAGAGGGACAGATGGGAGACAGCGGAGACAGAGGGACAGATGAGAGACAGCGGAGACAGAGGGACAGATGGGAGACAGCGGAGACAGAGGGACAGATGGGAGACAGCGGAGACAGAGGGACAGATGGGAGACAGCGGAGACAGAAGGACAGATGGGAGACAGCGGAGACAGAGGGACAGATGGGAGACAGCGGAGACAGAGGGACAGATGGGAGACAGCGGAGACAGAGGGACAGATGGGAGACAGCGGAGACAGAGGGACAGATGGGAGACAGAGGTTACAGATGGGAGACAGCGGAGACAGAAGGACAGATGGGAGACAGCGGAGACAGAAGGACAGATGGGAGACAGCGGAGACAGACGGGAGACAGCGGAGACAGACGGACAGATGGGAGACAGCGGAGACAGAAGGACAGATGGGAGACAGCGGAGACAGAAGGACAGATGGGAGACAGCGGAGACAGAGGGACAGATGGGAGACAGCGGAGACAGAGGGACAGATGGGAGACAGCGGAGACAGAGGGACAGATGGAAGACAGCGGAGACAGAGGGACAGACGGGAGACAGCGGAGACAGAAGGACAGATGGGAGACAGCGGAGACAGCGGGACAGATGGGAGACAGCGGAGACAGAGGGACAGATGGGAGACAGCGGAGACAGAAGGACAGATGAGAGACAGATGGGAGACAGAGGGACAGATGGGAGACAGCGGAGACAGAGGGACAGATGGGAGACAGCGGAGACAGAGGGACAGATGAGAGACAGCGGAGACAGAGGGACAGATGGGAGACAGCGGAGACAGAGGGACAGATGGGAGACAGCGGAGACAGAGGGACAGATGGGAGACAGCGGAGACAGCGGAGACAGAAGGACAGATGGGAGACAGAGGGACAGATGGGAGACAGCGGAGACAGAAGAACAGATGGGAGACAGCGGAGACAGCGGGACAGATGGGAGACAGCGGAGACAGAGGGACAGATGGGAGACAGCGGAGACAGAAGGACAGATGGGAGACAGAGGGACAGATGGGAGACAGAGGGACAGATGGGAGACAGCGGAGACAGAGGGACAGATGGGAGACAGCGGAGACAGAGGGACAGATGAGAGACAGCGGAGACAGAGGGACAGATGGGAGACAGCGGAGACAGAGGGACAGATGGGAGACAGCGGAGCCAGAGGGACAGATGGGAGACAGCGGAGACAGAAGGACAGATGGGAGACAGAGGGACAGATGGGAGACAGCGGAGACAGAAGGACAGATGGGAGACAGAGGGACAGATGGGAGACAGAGGGACAGAGGGACAGATGGGAGACAGAGGGACAGATGGGAGACAGAGGGACAGATGGGAGACAGCGGAGACAGCGGGACAGATGGGAGACAGCGGAGACAGAGGGACAGATGGGAGACAGCGGAGACAGAAGGACAGATGGGAGACAGAGGGACAGATGGGAGACAGAGGGACAGATGGGAGACAGCGGAGACAGAGGGACAGATGGGAGACAGCGGAGACAGAGGGACAGATGAGAGACAGCGGAGACAGAGGGACAGATGGGAGACAGCAGAGACAGAGGGACAGATGGGAGACAGCAGAGACAGAGGGACAGATGGGAGACAGCGGAGACAGAAGGACAGATGGGAGACAGAGGGACAGATGGGAGACAGCGGAGACAGAAGGACAGATGGGAGACAGCGGAGACAGCGGGGCAGATGGGAGACAGCGGAGACAGAGGGACAGATGGGAGACAGCGGAGACAGAAGGACAGATGGGAGACAGAGGGACAGATGGGAGACAGAGGGACAGATGGGAGACAGCGGAGACAGAGGGACAGATGGGAGACAGCGGAGACAGAGGGACAGATGAGAGACAGCGGAGACAGAGGGACAGATGGGAGACAGCGGAGACAGAGGGACAGATGGGAGACAGCGGAGACAGAGGGACAGATGGGAGACAGCGGAGACAGAAGGACAGATGGGAGACAGAGGGACAGATGGGAGACAGCGGAGACAGAAGGACAGATGGGAGACAGAGGGACAGAGGGACAGATGGGAGACAGAGGGACAGATGGGAGACAGAGGGACAGATGGGAGACAGCGGAGACAGAGGGACAGATGGGAGACAGCGGAGACAGAGGGACAGATGGGAGACAGCGCAGACAGAGGGACAGACGGGAGACAGCGGAGACAGAGGGACAGGTGGGAGACAGCGGAGACAGAGGGACAGGTGGGAGACAGCGGAGACAGAGGGACAGATGGGAGACAGCGTAGACAGAGGGACAGATGAGAGACAGCGGAGACAGAGGGACAGATGGGAGACAGCGGAGACAGAAGGACAGATGGGAGACAGCGGAGACAGAGGGACAGATGGGAGACAGCGGAGACAGAAGGACAGATGGGAGACAGCGGAGACAGAGGGACAGATGGGAGACAGCGGAGACAGAGGGACAGATGGGAGACAGCGGAGACAGAGGGACAGATGGGAGACAGCGGAGACAGAGGGACAGATGAGAGACAGCGGAGACAGAGGGACAGATGGGAGACAGCGGAGACAGAAGGACAGATGAGAGACAGCGGAGACAGAGGGACAGATGGGAGACAGCGGAGACAGAAGGACAGATGGGAGACAGCGGAGACAGACGGACAGATGGGAGACAGCGGAGACAGAGGGACAGATGGAAGACAGCGGAGACAGAGGGACAGACGGGAGACAGCGGAGACAGAAGGACAGATGGGAGACAGCGGAGACAGCGGGACAGATGGGAGACAGCGGAGACAGAAGGACAGATGGGAGACAGCGGAGACAGAAGGACAGATGGGAGACAGCGGAGACAGAGGGACAGATGGGAGACAGCGGAGACAGAAGGACAGATGGGAGACAGCGGAGACAGAGGGACAGATGGGAGACAGCGGAGACAGAGGGACAGATGGGAGACAGAGGGACAGTGGGGACATTTGAGATGTGAGACTCACCGGTGTGGAGCTGTCATTGCTGTAGGGAGAGGTGGCTGGAGAAGGAGGCTCCACCACCACAACACTGGTCCCAGGGTAGGAACAGTCTCTGTACTGCTGGCCCAGCTACGAACAACACATGTATGTTAGGTCTGGACAAATATCTCGTGGATGGATTCTAGGGGATAGATTCTCGTGGATAGATTCTCGTGGATAGATTCTAGGGGATAGATTCTCGTGAATAGATTCTAGGGGATAGATTCTAGGGGATAGATTCTAGGGGATAGATTCTCGTGAATAGATTCTAGGGGATAGATTCTCGTGGATAGATTCTCGTGGATAGATTCTCGTGAATAGATTCTAGGGGATAGATTCTAGGGGATAGATTCTAGGGGATAGATTCTCGTGGATAGATTCTAGGGGATAGATTCTAGGGGATAGATTCTCGTGGATGGATTCTAGGGGATAGATTCTCGAGGATAGATTCTAGGGGATAGATTCTAGGGGATAGATTCTAGGGGATAGATTCTAGGGGATAGATTCTCATGGATGGATTCTAGGGGATAGATTCTAGGGGATAGATTCTCGTGGATGGATTCTAGGGGATAGATTCTAGGGGATAGATTCTCGTGGATGGATTCTAGGGGATAGATTCTCGAGGATAGATTCTAGGGGATAGATTCTAGGGGATAGATTCTAGGGGATAGATTCTCGAGGATAGATTCTAGGGGATAGATTCTAGGGGATAGATTCTCGAGGATAGATTCTAGGGGATAGATTCTAGGGGATAGATTCTCGTGGACAGATGAAACGGTGAGAATCTGCCAAGGCCCACATAGAATTATGTGATTCCCAGCAGCAGTAATTCCTGTTTTTTTGTTTTTTGTCATTGATTATCTGGACAAATCAGGATTGGACAAAGGCGGTGCTTAAACTGGGGCTGTGATTTTTAAGCCTGTATGGATGATAAACGGTTTGCACTTGTTACAGTTTTTTTTCAATTGCTAACATGCATTGGTCAAAACTGAAGTCACATTGTCAAAACTCTTCCCACAGTTAGCGAAACAGAAGTGTATGTGGACCAAACTGTGAATCGTTTTTCATTGTTTTCACACAAAATGCATTCAATGACCACATTCTCTCTGAAATCGATTAACTCTGTTCTCATCCATACTCCACCACCTGCAAAACTATATATTTGCAGCACATGTTTTCAAATGCTAACACACTGTTTCCAAAACTGTTAAAAACACATTCAAAACAGAATGATGGCAAATGTCGTGCATTTCTGCAGTTACCAGATTGAAACATATAGAAAATCTCAGCAGAATTTTGTATCATTCCAAACACAGCTGATTGCAATTTCAGCTGTTAGCCTACCCAAGTGTCCTGTTTTTAGTCTCGTTACCAAACAGACAAAAGAAGACGGCTTTGGAATGATTTTGTCTGGAAACATGGATCAAGGAAGGCAGGTTGGTGTGGAAAGAAGAGTGACAGGGAGAGGGAGAATGTGTGGAGGACAAAGGAGAGGAAGACCAAGAGCAGTGGTCTCTGATGAGATAAAGGCCACAATTATTGACCATGTTGTAAACCATGGTCTCTCTTTGAGAGAGGACGGTTTAAGGGTGCAACCAAATCAAGTTCAACAGTTTCATCAACGGTACGAATTTTCCGGCAAAACTACAGGTGAGATGTGCATCTTTCAATGATAATTGAACTACATATTACAGTACAATACAGTACAGGTATGTTCACATTTTTACATGTACTGACATTTTGAAATATATTGATTGTTTTGTGTTTTTCAGTAGGATTCAAAGGTTGCCTCCCACAGGAGGGAGAGGCAGAATATTATCAGATGCTCAGCCACAAAGTCAAAATTGACTCTATCGTAAACATTCATGAAAACAAAACATTTATTTTTTGGGCCACGATAAAGATGTGAAATTAGCGGAATCGAGTGGTTTGGCCAAGAGTTTCTGTTTGTGAGGGAGGAGACGTCGCTTCACCCCCCCCCCCCCCAGAAGTAAAACAGGAATTTACTAACTTTCAGAAGAGAATTTTACTTCTGGGTAACCGAGATTAGATTTGGACAACAATAGGTCTGTGTCATTCGGCTCACATCTGTTCCAGTATTTGTGTGTGTGTGTACCTTGCCGTTCTTGGGCAGTATTATGGTTCGTGAGTGGCTGAGCTGCTCTGTCCCATGATGCAGTAGGGCAGAGTGACGTCGCTGGATGACCCCCTGAGACTCTCCTGTTCTGAAAGCTGTGATGCTGATGGTGTTGGAGGAAACTGCTCTCTGCATGCTCTACAAGGCAGGAAGCACAGAGAGGGGGGGGGGGGCAAGTCAGCTACTCTGTGTATGTCAGTGGAGGCTTCTGAGGGGAGGACGGCACATAATAACGGGCGGAACGGAGTGGATGAAATGGTATAAAAAACACATGAAAAACATTTTTTTCATACGTTCCTTTAGCTCCGTTTCAGCCATTACTAGAGGATATTACTAGAGGATATTACTAGAGGATATTATTAGAGGATATTACTAGAGGATTGCTTCTGATAGCACCATTGGAAAAATGTGTTTAATGTAGATATTATTGTTCTGTTGTTGTATTGTTAAACTTTTTAGTTCCTTGTTTTTGTTGCAATGAAGTTATTTCCCCTGTACACATTCCATTCATCTCTACATTCCATTCAAATGTCACCTGACCCAGGTCCCGGCCACTGTCAGCAATCTGCCCACCGTACAGGAAGTCTGAAGAGAGCTGGAACATAGATAAAAAAAAGAAGAGGAAGAATAGTTTATTTCCTTACAGTCCATTTTGTCTTTTGCTTCACTACAAAGGCAAATAAACAGCAAACACTATCCTAGAATGACAAACACATTACGCAACACTAAAATACATTAATAATAGATTTTCCTTCCAAACATGTCAGTTAATATTAGTATTTATTAAAGATCCACATTAGCAGATCCCCATAGTGAAAAGCACAGATAGCTTTATCACAGGTGAAATCTATAACTTGTTGAAGTGTATATTGTTGGAACAAACTGGTACACAGACGTACTGTACAGTCAGTCATACTAGTCTGTTATCTATAAAATGTGAAGACGCAAGCACTAACATGAGACGACACTGTCACGCCCTGGCCTTATTATTCTTTGTTTTCTTTATTATTTTAGTTAGGTCAGGGTGTGACATGGGGAATGTTTATGTTTTGTTGGTTTTGGGTGTTTATTTGGTAAAGGGGTTATGGGGTGTAGTAGATGGTTTTGTGTTGAGTGTATATGTCTAGAGTTGTCTATGTTGGTTAGTTATCTAGGAGAGTCTATGGTTACCTGAATGAGTTCCCAATTAGAGACAGCTGATTTTGGTTGTCTCTGATTGGGAGCCTTATTTAGGGTAGCCATAGGCTCTCATTGGTTGTGGGTAATTGTCTATGTAAGAACGTTAGTAGCCTGTATGTTTGTGCACAACGTTTGTAGCTTCACGGTCGTTTTGTTGTTTTGTTGTTTTGTTAAAGTGTTTTTGTGTCGTGTTCATCTTCGTGTTAAAATAAAAGAAGATGGCTTATTTTCCAACTGCTGCATTTTGGTCCGTTAATCCGCCACACGATCGTGACAGAATTACCCACCATAGGACCAAGCGGCATGACCAGCGGCAACAGGAGAAATACAAGGATTCATGGACATGGGAGGAAATTTTAGACCGGGAGGTACCAGGAGAATATAACCGCCCCAAAGCTGAGCTGGAGGCAGCGAAAGCAGAGAGGCGGCGATATGAGGAGCTAGCTCGGAGACAGGAAAAGGAACCTACAAAGGATCTGGGCTACACTACGTGGGAGGAGATCGACAGGTGGGCGATCAACCCAGGGAGAGTGCCGGAGCCCGCCTGGGATTCTCTGGCGCAGTGCGAGGAGGGATACCGGCGAATGGAGGCAGCACGACGAAGCGGTAGGAAGCCTGTGGGAAAACCCAAAAAAATTCTTTGGGGGGGGCTTAAAGGGAGAGTGGCGAAGTCAGGTAGGAAACCTGCGCCTACTCCCTGTAATTACCGTGGAGAGCGAGAGTACGGGCAGACACCGTGTTACGCAGTAGAGCGCACGGTGTCTCCTGTACGTGTGCATAGCCCGGTGCGGGTTATTCCACCTCCCCGCACTGGCAGGGCTAGATTGAGTATTGAGCCGGATGTCATGAAGCCGGCCCTACATATCTGGCCACCAGTGCGTCTCCTCGGGCCGGTTTACATGGCACCAGCCTTACGCATGGTGTCCCCGGTTCGCCTACATAGCCCGGTGCGGGTTATTCCACCTCCCCGCACTGGTCGGGCAACGGGGAGCATTCAACCAGGTAAGGTTGGTCAGGCTCAATGCTCAAGGGAGCCAATACGCCTGCACGGTCCGGTATTTCCGGCGCCACTTTCCCGCCCCAGTTCAGTGCCACCAGTACATACACCACGTAACAGGCTTCCAGTGTGTCTCCAGAGCCCTGTTCCTCCTCCACGCACTCGTCCTATGGTGCGTGTCTCCAGCCCGGTACCACCAATTCCGGCACCACGCACTAAGCCTCTTGTGCGTTTCCAGAGTCCTGTGCATCCTGTTGCTGCTCCCCGCATTAGCCCTGAGATGCGTGTCCCCAGTCCGGTACCACCAGTTCCGGCCCCACGCACTAGGCCTAATGTGCGTCCCCAGGGTCCAGTATGCCCTGTTCCTTCTCCCCGCACTAGCCCTGAGATGCGTGTCCCCAGCCCGGTGCCACCAGTCCCGGCACCACGCACCAGGCCTACAGTGCGCCTCAGCCGGCAGGAATCTGCCGTCTGCACAGCAATGACTGAACTGCCCGTCTGCCAAGCGCCATCTGAGCCATCCGTCTCCCCAGCGCCATCTGAGCCATCCGTCTCCCCAGCGCCATCTGAGCCATCCGTCTGCCATGAGCCTGCAAAGCCGCCCGTCTGCCATGAGCCTGCAAAGCCGCCCGTCTGCCATGAGCCCACTGAGCCGTCCGCCAGACAGGAGCCGCTAGAGCCGCCAGCCAGACAGGAGCCGCTAGAGCCGTCCGTCAGACAGGATCTGCCAGAGCCGCCAACCAGACAGGATCTGCCAGAGCCGTCAACCAGACAGGATCTGCCAGAGCCGCCAACCAGACAGGAGCAGCCAGATCAGTCAGATAGCCATGAGCAGCCAGATCCGTCAGCTAGCCGTGAGCAGCCAGATCCGTCAGCTAGCCGTGAGCAGCCAGATCCGTCAGCTAGCCATGAGCAGCCAGATCCGTCAGCTAGCCATGAGCAGCCAGATCCGTCAGCTAGCCATGAGCAGCCAGATCCGTCAGCTAGCCATGAGCAGCCAGATCAGTCAGCTAGCCATGAGCAGCCAGATCCGTCAGCTAGCCATGAGCAGCCAGATCCGTCAGCTAGCCATGAGCAGCCAGATCCGTCAGCCAGCCATGAGCAGCCAGATCCGTCAGCCAGCCATGAGCAGCCAGATCCGTCAGCTAGCCATGAGCAGCCAGATCCGTCAGCCAGCCATGGGCCATCCCTCAGTCCGGAGCTGCAGTCCCTCAGTCCGGAGCTGCCATTCTTCAGTCCGGAGCTGCCCCTTACCCTGGTGCTGCCCCTTACCCTGGTGCTGCCCCTTACCCTGGTACTGCCCCTTACCCTGGTACTGCCCCTGATCCTGGTACTGCCCCTTACCCTGGTACTGGACCTTAGTCCGGAGCTGTCCCTTAGTCCGGAACTGCCCCTTAATACAATGGGGTTAATGTGGAGGGGGGTCGTTTGGAGGAGGCCTAGGAGGTGGTTAGGTACTGTGGTGACGTGGGGACTACGACCAGAGCCGGAGCCGCCACCGTGGAGGGGAGCCCACCCAGACCCTCCCCTAGACTGTGTATGGTGCGCCCGGAGTTCGCGCCTCAAGGGGGGGGTTATGTCACGCCCTGGCCTTATTATTCTTTGTTTTCTTTATTATTTTAGTTAGGTCAGGGTGTGACATGGGGAATGTTTATGTTTTGTTGGTTTTGGGTGTTTATTTGGTAAAGGGGTTATGGGGTGTAGTAGATGGTTTTGTGTTGAGTGTATATGTCTAGAGTTGTCTATGTTGGTTAGTTATCTAGGAGAGTCTATGGTTACCTGAATGAGTTCCCAATTAGAGACAGCTGATTTCGGTTGTCTCTGATTGGGAGCCTTATTTAGGGTAGCCATAGGCTCTCATTGGTTGTGGGTAATTGTCTATGTAAGAACGTTAGTAGCCTGTATGTTTGTGCACAACGTTTGTAGCTTCACGGTCGTTTTGTTGTTTTGTTGTTTTGTTAAAGTGTTTTTGTGTCGTGTTCATCTTCGTGTTAAAATAAAAGAAGATGGCTTATTTTCCAACTGCTGCATTTTGGTCCGTTAATCCGCCACACGATCGTGACAGACACTCAGAGAAAAAAACAAAAAATGTTCTACCTGGAAATTAAAAAAGTTTTCCAGAAGGGTTCTTCGGTTGTCCCCATAGGAGAACCCTTTTTGGCTCCAGCTAGAACCCTTTTGAGTTCCATGTTGAATCCTCTGTGAAAAGGGTTCTACATGGAACCAAAAAGTGTTCTTCAAAGGGTTGTTCGAGATTTATGTTATTCTTTAATAACAGACCCCAAAGCAAATCAGGGGGAGGAAAATAGGTTTATTTGAAGAGGACAAATCATACGGGGAGGTAGATGGTCATTCTCCCCTGTCCTCAGTGATTCTCTCCTGTGGTTCTCTCCAGTCATTCTCTCCACAGAACAAAGGGACAGCATGTCGTTTTATAATCCAGCCCTAGTCTGTGGTTGAACAATTAGAATTTCTTGCAATAAAACAAGCCAATGGCCAAATAACAAGTATCCTATTTCATAAGACGTGTTTCTCCCATGCCTCTGAACCATTGAGCAATAATTCTCTATTACAGAAAAAACACTATTTCCCTTCATCATTATTACTCTATTGACTTTTCGTCCTTAACCTCTCGTTCTCTGTCTCTGCGTTGTGTATTTATCTTCGACATATTCTTACAGAATATGTCAAACATTTTAGGTTTTAGATAGCACCTTTGACCACAAGAGTGTTTAAGCTAACTGAGAAATATACAGTAACTAGTTCTGTCTTACACTCACTCTTTCTCACACACCCATACACAAGAAGAAAAACACTGAACTTACAGCCACACTGTTCATCAGTAGCCTCTATATCACCCGTATCAGAATCCAGATCAAAATAAAGCAAAACTATAAAACGTTTCCTTGGTAGTCAATAGGAGAGTCGGTCCACGCCACTGTCCGCTGTAGTGCACCTTCCTGACACACACACACCTTTTCATCTGAGGAACCACAACACCAAATCCACTTCTGTCTCTCCTTCTCTCTCGCTCTCTCACAGCATAAACTTCCTCTTTCTATATGGAACCTAACGCTATCAGCATGTACCATCACTCTCAATATGCACAACCAGGAAGCCATGTGAAGGAAGCCATGTGAAGGAAGCCATGCGAAGGAAGCCATGCGAAGGAAGCCATGCGAAGGAAGCCTAGAATGAGAGGCGGCATCCCAAATCGCACTCTAGGCTCTGGTCAAAAGTAGTGTACTATATAGGGAACGGGGAGCGGTTTGGGACGTACCCAGAGATATTATCATATCAACAATATAACACAACAAGGACAACAGAATCATTATCTACAGAGACTTATTTTATAACACCACTAACAGTAACAAGGACAACAGAATCATTATCTACAGAGACTTATTTTATAACACCACTAACAGTAACAAGGACAACAGAATCATTATCTACCGAGACTTATTTTATACCACCACTAACAGTAACAACAAGGACAACAGAATCATTATCTACAGAGACTTATTTTAACTCCTTGACTGGTCTTATCTCTGTAGTTACCATGGTGACACAGGCACTATAGGTCAGTCGGGGTGGAAGTTGGATGAAGCCCAGACACAATCTCTACTTTACAACACTGTGTGGTTATTCCTGTAAGTACACTGTAACAACTGTTGTAACTGTACAACCCACAGTTCCTACTCGCCTGGCACAATGTAGAATGGACAGGTGTACGCGGTATGAATTTAGCTCCAGCTTGCCCTCTGATAAAGTCGGTAGAATTTTAACTATCCAACACGATCAGATCTCTACAAGCCCTAGCGTGTCAGGGCTTGTTTCTGGGCAGTGCCAACGTGTTACCGTGACAACTTGTGAAGTCTTGTTGTCCATGAAGCTCTGGTTCAGTGTCTGGGTAGCTTTCCCTGTCTACGTTAAAATAAACACGCATCAACTTTATATTATTATTTTCTTTCTTTTTGTACCTTTATTTAACTAGGCAAGTCAGTTAAGAACAAATTCTTATTTTCCAATGACGGCCTAAGAACAGGAGAGATTAAGAGCAGTCCACAGACTGTTTACGAAGACAGGAAGCAAATATCTGAATAGATGATTTTGTGTGTACATCTCACTTGTTTTATTAGGTTATGGTCACGAGGTTGACAACAGTAGCGACACAATCACATTACAACACTTCATTAAGTCCTTGTAACAGTTTTTTTTAAAGACAGATACTGTGGGGGGGGGGGGGGGGGGGGGCTGTAGGTGGACCTACCCTGTACATGTTGCCATTCTCTGTGCCTGGGATTGGGAGAGACAGGTGGTTGGTGTCCCTCGGACTAGCCTATTGCAGGGAAGAGGGGTGTTAGTTTGAAAACAGATCTGTTCTACTATTTCTCATTGCTGGTAACATTAAAAAAAGTGTTGATAAAATGACTCTACTGTCCCCAAAAATAGTTGTACTGTTGAACTTAACATAGGACCCTGTGATCTGTATGTCTGTGAATTAACATAGGACCCTGTGGTCTGTATGCCTGTAAATTAACATAGGATTCTTTGGTCTGTATGTCTGTGAATTAACATGGGACCCTGTGGTCTGTATATCTGTAAATTAACATAGGACCCTGTGGTCTTTATGCCTGTAAATGAACATAGGATCCTGTGGTCTTTATGCCTGTAAATTAACATAGGATCCTGTGGTCTTTATGCCTGTAAATTAACATAGGACCCTGTGGTCTGTAAGTCTGTGAATTAACATGGGACCCTGTGTTCTCTATATCCCTGTTACAGTGGCTTGTGAAAGTATTCACCCCCCTTGGCATTTTTCCTATTTTGTTGCCTTACAACCTGGAATTAAAACTGATTTTTCGGGGGGTTTGTATCATTTGATTTACACAACATAACTACCACTTTGAAGATGCAAAATCAATTGTGGGGTGAAATAAGACAAAAAAAACAGAATAGTTATGCACGCTCAAGTTTCCACCAGTTTTCACAAAGTCAATACTTTGTAGAGACACCTTTTGCAGCAATTACAGCTGCAAGTCTCTTGGGGCATGTCTCTATAAGCTTGGCACATCTAGCCACTGGGATTGTTGCCCATTCTTCAAGGTAAAAGTATTGTTTCCCCTTAAACCACTCTAGTGTTGCTTTAGTAGTATGCTTAGGGTCATTGTCCTGCTGGAAGGTGAACCTCCGCCCCAGTCTCAAATCTCTGGAAGACTGAAACAGGTTTCCCTCAAGGATTTCCCTGTATTTAGCTCCATCCATCATTCCTTCAATTCTGACCAGTTTCCCAGTCCCTGACGATGAAAAACATCTCCACTGCATGATGCGGCCACCACCATGCTTCACTGTGGGGATGGTATTCTCGGGGTGATGAGAGAAGTTGGGTTTTCACCAGACATAGCATTTTCCTTGATGGCCAAACAGCTAAATTTTAGTCTCATCTGACCAGAGTACCTTCTTCCATATGTTTACAGAGTCTCCTACATGCCTTTTGGCGAACACCAAACGTGTTTGCTTATTATTTTCTTTAAGCAATGCTTTTTTTCTGGCCACTCTTCCGTAAAGCCCAGTTCTGTGGAGTGTACGGCATAAAAGTGGTCCTATGGACAGATACTCCAATCGTCACTGAGGACCTTTGCAGCTCCTTCAGGGTTATCTTTAGTCTCTTTGTTGTCTCTCTGATTAATGCCCTCCTTGCCTGGTCTGTTTGTTTCAGTGGGCGGCCCTCTCTTGGCAGGTTTGCTGTGGTGCCATATTCTTTCCATTTTTTAATAATGGATTTAATGGTGCTCCGTGGGATGTTCAAAGTTTCTGATATTTTTTTATAACCCAACCCTGATCTGTACTTCTCCACAACTTTTACCCTGACCTGTTTGGAGAGCTCCTTGGTCTTCATGGTGCCGCTTGCTTAGTGGTTGCAGACTCTGGGGCCTTTCAGAACAGGTGTATATATACTGAGATCATGTGACACTTAGATTGCACACATGTGGACTTTATTTAACTAATTATGTGACTTCTGAAAGTAATTGGTTGCACCAGATCTTATTTAGGGACTTCATAGCAAAGGGGGTGAATACATATGCACGCACCACTTTTCTGTTTGTTTAAATTACAGGTTGTAATGCACCAAAATAGGAAAAAACGCCAAGGGGGATGAATACTTTTGCAATGCACTGTATGTCTGTTACCTGTTCGCGGGCTCTGCGGGGGGGTTTCCAGGACCTCTCCTTGGTAACGGTGTTGACATAGAAACAGCGCCCCGTGGAGGGGTCTGAGTACTGCTCCCATAGGTCCAGCACCTGCAGTGGTACAACGCAAATATGTGTTGGACTTTTTTTGTGTCATTTTGTGTCTTCCTCAATAGCTTTATGTATGAATGTCATCTTTGCTATGTGAGTGTTTTTTTATTGTTTGAAAGGGATTGTATTAGCTATTTTATGTTAGGAAAACATGACATTTCCATCGTCAACGGCCTTCATCAGAATCAAACTGATCAAACAGAAACAAACAAACAAAATGACCTGCATGGGTCGCTGGCCGGGGGCGGGGCTGGGGGGCTCCACTTGGCTCCGCCTCTTCACCTGGTGGTTGGCAGAGTATAGAGTAGACTCCAGGAGAGACTGCTGGGAAATGTAGGACTGGGGAGACACCTGGTGGGGAGAGAGAGGAGATTATACTGTATAAGGTCAATAACATGTTACATGAGGTTTGACACAGTTTGATAGGGAAATGTTAGGTTAGGGTGTGTGCGTGTGCGTGTGCGTGTGCGTGTGCGTGTGCGTGTGTATTATACAGTATAGTATAGTCTACAGGTCGCACGTGCCGCTCAGCCCCAGCTGTCATTGGTAGAATGACTATAGTTTCATAACATGGGGACAAAGCTGCATGGTATAGCCTCATCAATACAGCTTTCATGGACAGATGATTTTCCGTCACGGCTTTACTTTTCAATCTATCTCAGTGCAACAGATGGCCTCCTATAGCCTACATTATCTGACATACCAGTCAGTTCACTAGAGGGAGTCACTGGTGCATGTAAATGAATGTTTTCTACAAGCCCAGTCCTTAGGCCTCTCTGACTACATGTTGAGTTGGACCAGTATATATCTTCCTCTCGGTTTCTGTTATTCTCTCTCTCTTTCTGTCATTTTCTTTCTGTTTTCCATTTCTCTCTCTTTCACTCGGGGTTTCTGCGTATCTCTCTCTCTTTCCCTCTCACTCTCTCTCTCTCCCCCCCTCTCTCACTCTCTCTCTCCCCCTCTCTCGCTCACTGTTTTCTGTTGAAGCCACATCCTCTTCTGTTTGTGGTTCTTCTTGACTGCCCACTGACACACACGCACACGCACACGCACACGCACACACATACACACACAGAGAGAGAGAGAGAGAGAGCAGCACTGGGGCAAATAATACATTATTATTTACCCCGGCAAAACCCGGGGTACGATGGGCCAATTGCGCGCCGCCCTATGGGACTCCCAATCGCGGCCGAATGTGACACAGCCTGGATTCGAACCAGGTACTGTATTGACGCTTCTTGCACTGAGATGCAGTGACTTAGACCACCCAAACTAATTTGGTAATAGTTTGGTAATAAATAAACTGTTTTGGTAATAAATAAACTACTTTGGTAATAAAATAAACTACTTTTGTAATAAATAAATAAACTACGTTGGTAATAAATAAATAAACTACTTTGGTAATAAATAAATAAACTAGTTTGGTAATAAATAAATACACTAGTTTGGTAATAAAATCACATAATAAAATAAACATTTTATAAAAACATTTTATAAAATCACATAATACTGCATCTCTATAAATACTACAAGTATTATTTCATTTATTTATTACCAAACTAGATATATATCTACATATCTACCTCAATGACCTCGTATCCCTGCACATCGACTCGGTACAACTACTGCCTACTGAGGCAAAGGTTGAGAGCCATGTGTCCAACCACACACGACCCCACCAAGCCGCACTGCTTCTTGACACACTGCTCGCTTAATCCGGAAGCCAGCCGCACCAATGTGTCGGGGGAAACAGCTTGCATGCTCCCGGCCCGCCACAAGTAGTCGCTAGTGCGTGATGGGTACAAGGACATTCCGGCCGGCCAAACCCCCCCCCCTCTAAGCCGGACGACGCTGGGATAATTGTGCTCCGCATCATGGGTCTCCCGGTCGCGGCCGGCTGTGACACAGCCTGGAATCGAACCAGGGTCTGTAGTGACGCCTCCAGCACTGCGATGCAGTAA